>NC_092824.1:112637075-112884575 GCF_023375885.2 Dermacentor andersoni | reverse complement strand
AAAACGCTAAAAACAAAAAGTGAAGCCAGCTCGATAAAATAAACGTTTAAAAATCTTTTACCAGCAATAATAATCTGTAAAATTGAACTATTGTCCAAATTTAACCATATTTTGCAAATCTGAATTTGCAGCTAATAGATTATGCAGTCCTGAGAGTTTCTGACGATCAGCAGACGATATTAACTCGATCCGGGTCGTTGAACCATGTAGCCGCGACCATTGTTGATCGCGATCGAGAAATCTGATCTGGATCAGCCCCGATCGCGATCAGAAGTGTACGTGTGACACCGGTATAAGACGCCTATCGCAGAGCGGCGTGGTGGTTCGTGGCTGAAAGGTAGCGCGCTCGAATCTATCTGGCGCCGAAGCATAATAGCTGTTTTACACGGGTAGTTTTGCACGCAGGAGTTTCGCGGTATAAGTACAAAAGTATGGACGTACCGAGAGTTGGAACAGCCTATAATAGGTATAGAATGTGTAGTCTCGATCATACTGAACGTGAACACGACTTAAACGCTTCTCCTGTGGAGAGTGCTAGTGAGTTTTGATTGGGACGTATGAAAATAAGCTAAATTCAACTTTCAAAGCCATTCGTTGTCTGCGCCTTGCAGTAAGAGTTTGGTAAGGTTGGACCGCTAGAAATGTGCCTTCACTGTACGGCTTAAGCCTTATGGGGCTGCACTACAGCGAGGAAAAAAGACAGAACATGCAACAAAACAAACACATAGCATAAGGGTACATTGACAAACGCTGAACACAATTTTTGTTAGAAGTCGTACATATTATGTACATGTATTATCCGGTGACGTGGTACCCGAAACGACCAATCGAGACTAAATTATTAAATTAAAACGTGATCGGAAAGGAAGAGAAAACAAAACTAGAAAAATAGATAGATAATCTAGACAGTTATCACATGTCCAGTTTCGATGCATTCTTTTATGTGGTATGTCAGCAGAAATGCACCTAAATTGTGTGTTTATTAAAAAAGATTTGGTTTGCTTCTTTTGCTACAAGTTTAACGCGCTGCTAAACCAAATGCATAATCATTCAGCAGAAAGGTATAGATCTCATTGAAAAAAAAACACAAATAAACAAAGCGTTGACAGCCATGGGTACGGTAGTGCTTGTCCCACTTGAACAGTGCTAAAGAATTAAAATGCGAACAGCACCGAAGAGCTATACGAATGTCTTTTATGAGTAATTACATAAAAACGCAACATGTATTCACTCTGTAGCCGGTTCAGAAAGAAGTGAATAATGAAAAACCCAAGACAATACAAGTCGGCAGTGTGACAAATTTTGTCAAGCTGGCACATAGTTACGTACACTGATGTTCTTGCCCACACAGACATACAGCGTCACACTGTGCATTCTGTCACCCAATCACAACTTTTAATGATGGTGAATAGTCGAAAGAGGATTGTCGCTTTAAGCCGACGTTTCGGCTTGCCTGTGTCAGCCCTGACGCATACAAGTCTCCTTGTCGAAATGCTGGCTTAAAGCAACATTCCTTGTTCGACTACTCATCATCATTTCAAGTTTCATTCTTCGTTTGAACTTCTGTCTTGTTCCAGTCACAACTTGTAATACAGTCTGGTCTCAGGTAGCGCAGCAGTACATTTATGGCCGCTATAGCACTGGTGTCCGTGTAGGCCCAGGTCCAAGAGGTTTGATTTCTGTGATTGGACGATTGTCCAGCTAGTCTAATGTGGAGGATAGCGCTTACCTTTGCTGGTTGGAGCGAAGGCACTCGCAAAGAAGGGGGCGCGATCGGAGCGTGGCACCCGAAAAAGTCACAAAGGAAACCGTTGGCCGTATTCCTATAAGAAATGAGTGTCTATTTGAAGACGCTAAGGGGGCAGCAAAGTTGTAAATTGAGATACACGAAACGAAGACGCACATAAAAAAAAAACATAATAACTGTGGCAGTGGATAGCAGGTACGCGCGAAAGCAGGTCAACTAGTATATTACTTATCCACGTTAGATCACAGTTTAATACTGTTGCTCCATTCGTAGCCAATTTCCTTTCCATGTGACAATACAGAGCACTGGTGTTACAGGGCCTGTCATTTTTACCGGAACACAAGGCAAAATACGATCGGTGTCTAATAAACTACAGACCAGCACTAACCCTCTTGTCGATGATGCTCCAACGAGTTCGCGTGCGAGCGCCTTCCGACAAACTTCGTCAGCTGTCTTGCTAGGCCTGCTACGCGTATTTTGAAATGTGAACGACATTTAGCCCACTTCAGCCACTTTGCGTCCGTTTATATAGCTTCTTTACGCCACTCTTCAATTAAAAAATAAACACCGCTTAATATTTTATCAGTGCAGGACACAGACGAACCCGCGCCAGACGGGTTACGCGACAATAGCAGCCCGACGTTGCTGCGCTGCGTCACGGACGCTCGTGGGCAGCAAGTGATTACTACTTCACAGATTTAGCACGCATCTCACAGACCACGCATCTCACAGGCCACGCATCTCACAGGCCACGCGTCTCACAGGCCACGCAAAAGGCGGGGTACTTCGACTTCGCGGGCGCCCCCCTAGAGGGCGCTGCGTGTCTAGAGGGAAACTGCCGGAGCGGAGCATGGCTGCAGTGCACGGCTCATACATGACGCGTTTCTGTGGTAGCAGTCTTTATTTGAGTCCCTACACATGGTGCCCCAGCAAATTTTAGCCAGAGTAAAAAAAAAAAAAAAAGCGAATGCCAAGTAGCTGGACAGAACCAATGTAATGTTTGCCGTCACTTGGAGATACTCAAGCTATTTTTTATCATTCCGACTGGTAAGGTGACTTGTCTAAATAATTATTTAATTAATAATTAATTAATTAATTAAGATTTGATATGTTATAGATAGATTAAAAGTGTAAATGAGAAAATTGTAGAGTGACATGAAAAACTCACGATACAGCTTTCTGTTGCTCGAAACGTGCTACATAAAAGTGGTTTTCCGAGCGTGAAAGAAGCCCGCGAATACATGCAATGTGCCTCGAGCAGCCAGTCGCGCGGCAATTTTGCGCGCATTTGGGGGCTTTTTTCCCTTTCGGAAAAACACGTTTGTGTAGCACGTATTGAGCAACAGAAAGCTGTATCGGCAGTTTTTCATGTCGCTCTTCAATTTTCGCATTGAGACACTTATACTAATTAATATATTCAATACAATTATGGGGTTTTACGTGCCAAAACCACTTTCTGATTATGAGGCCCACCGTAGTGGGGAACTCCGGGAAGTTCGACCACCTGGCGTTCTTTAACGTGCACCTAAATCTAAGTACACGGGTGTTTTCGCATTTCGCCCCCATCGAAATGCGGCCGCCGTGGCCGGGATTCGATCCCGCGACCTCGCGCTCAGCAGCCTTAAGATATTTAATAATTTGATAAGAAGAAGCTGTATCGGGAGTTCTTCATGTCGCTCTACAATTTTCTCATTGAGACTTTTAATCTAATCAAAATATTAGGAAGTTGATTAAGTTGATTAAGACTAATGATCTAACTATCCAGAATAACAAAAAAAAAATAGTTTGAGTATTTCTAAGCGACAGCAAACAACATTACTTTGGCACTGTCCAGCTACCTGGCATTCGCATATTTTTGAACTCTGACTAAAGTTAGCTGGGACACCCTGCATATTCAAATGACAGCTTTTATTTCGAAAGATGAGTCTTTCCAGCTTGTAACAAGAGCGTTCCCTAGCTGCCGACTGCAATCCATTCTTTCATCATAACTACACCTCAGGCTGCCGAGATGACTGCATATCTGACCACGGAACAGGCTCTCGCTGATTATCTCGACCTGGTCGTCTGGCTAAAGAACAATATCAAAGGTGCGCAAAACAGCAGGGTGGCCGCTTTTGGCGGTCATCACGCAGCCATGCTGGCCACCTGGTTCCGGGCAAAGTACCCGCACACTGTGAGGGCGTGAGTATATATTTATTCAGTGTGTTTCACGTAACCTGAGAAGTTTAAATATATGTAAATGCCACGTAGCTGGACCGAACCAAGGTAATATTGTTTGCCATCGCTGGAGATACTCAAATTGTTTATTTTTGCATTCCGCCTAATTAAACCATTAGGCTTAATGAATTAATAAACTTCTCAATTATTATAGTTAGACGAAAAGTGCCAAGAAGAAAAATGTAGAGCTACATGAGAAACTCCCGATACAGCTTTCTGTAGCTCAACACGTGCTACATAAATGTGTTTATCCGAGCGTGAAAGCAGCCTCGACCGCAGATATCTACGGATAGTGCTACTTAAGAAAAACACTGAATATGCTAGGTGTTTGTGACCATAGCCAATATCACCGTACGCACATACTATAGTAAATAATAAAGATCCGAACTCTAGGCTGCTTGATCAAGCAGCAAAATATTCAGCTTTTGTCTCGGATCTTATATGATTGAACTATTGCGTTAGTGTACACATACTTCAAATGCTGCAGCAGGACGCAGCAATCTAGGACGGAAAACCAACACCATTAACTACTACATGATGTGTTCAGTTGAACAAAACAGTTTTCATAAAAAACGTTCAGCATTGGCAGCTTTGTCCAACTATATGGATGTGCTTCGGTGCACGAAGCCTGTGCCATTTTATCGATTAATGAGTTTTTTAGGCGGCTAGCAAACAGCACGGCAACAGATTAGCTTATACGAGCTGTTGCGTCAATGTACTTTTCTAAGGGACGTGGAGTGTACATTAAGGCTAATTTGGCAGCACCGAAGGTCAAGTGACAGGAATAATTGATATACATACGTGCCCTCAAGTGGATAGCATTGTTGAGTCTGCACTGTGAAGCTCACGTGACAAGGGATAAAAGGAGAAAAAAAAATGTGTAGGTCAACTACGATTCCTCTTCGCCATGCAGCGCCCTGGCGAGCAGTGCTCCCTTCAAAATGTTCTCTCAAGCCACCAGATGCAACACTTACTACAAGGCTGTGACGGCCGTCTACAAGAAGACGTCGAAGCATTGCCCCAATGAGGTCAAAAGGCTATGGCCCATCCTTCATGGTTTGGGATCTACAGGTAGTTTTCCTATAGCATGCCCTTTCTCGCACTTAGGCAAAACAATAGAAAGCTTGTGCGCCACATTGCTATGAGGATCGTATAATCTATCTGCAATCTTTGTAAAATCTGTCTGCAATCAATCAATCAATCAATCAATCAATCAATCAATCAATCAATCAATCAATCAATCAATCAATCAATCAATCAATCAATCAATCAATCAATCAATCAATCAAATGGATTACAAGAAAGACGCAGTTCAATGAACGCAGTACATTCTGAGCTCTTCCGGGTGTCTTTCTCTCTCTTTTTTCTTGCGCAGCATTACAAAAACAAACATCTGCCCAAATCATTTCGCCGTTTATCAATGCAGAAAGTGGCTACGACGAACTTCGAACTCTAATCGAATGAATTCATTTGTTCCTTGTGCTTAGATTTAAGAATTTAATCCAAACTCGTGCGGCCAAATTCTATGCTTCCTGGTTTGCTCAGAACAAGCACAGCGACCCGCCCGATTCGGCTATGGCCTTGCGCTGCTAAGCACGAGCCCGAGGGTTCGATTCCCCGTCGGCGTTGCCGCATTTCGGTGGGGGCGAAATTTGAGAACGCTCGTGTACAGTGCATTCCGGGCTCACTGAAGAACCCCAGCTTGTGAAAATTATTCCTGTGTTCCCCACTGCGGTGTGTGTTATAATGAGATCGCGGTTTTGGCACGTAAAACTCCACAATTATATCTTAACTTTACAGTCGAAATGATTATTTCTTACGACTGGTGGTCCCGGGATCAAATTCCGGATGTGCCTTTCATCAATAACGAAGTTTTCGTCACAAGGAAACCACACATTTCTTTAAGTATACGCTGAAGTAATTTAGATTTTCCTTTTCACGATGACAAAATTTGCACCAGGCATTCACTTTTAGTTGCAAGGTCCTGGGGATAGCCAGAGACCAGCCTTGACGATGTAGTTCTCTTTTTGGCTTTTACCTCGCTTTCTATAGTATCTCGCTAGTACAATCATGAGACAGAAATTTTATCGCAATTTTTCTGGGGTTTATTATTACAGAAAGGTTATCTAAAAAACGGTAGATTATGTGCACTCCGAGGTCCCTTTGAGAGAACCTTCAACGCAATTCGAGCAGTGCTAGTTATAAATTCCAAATATATTTTCCCTTGTTTGAGCTTGTCTTGGCCTCAAACAGCAATAATCTATCTTGCCTGAATTTTGTGTCCTAAGCACACTGCACTCGTTGTAGTTTCTGGCCAAGAACGCCATGTCATGCTGATAAGCGCACGCCATTAGTGACCTGAAAGCACCGGACACGCAGCGTTAAAGAAAGGAAATGAATGCAAGATGAATGATTATTGTTTGGTGGCAGGATACGACCCAAAGGGTGATAATTTTTCTGATAATGTTTCTATGGTAATCTGGAAGGAAGTTAATTCACATCAGACCTGATGGGACTTTCATGGCGCTGAAGTGCATGCCTTAAGAAGCACCATGGAGTCGTAGGTAACTAGGAGTTGTCTACGCACTGTAGCCCTTTGACACAAGGCCCGCTGTGACCCCCTTGAGACATAGAATTCTGCCAACTGCTATTATTTGATCTTTAAGCCGTGCCGCGATTTCTGATACGCAGTTCTCAATTATATTGTAGTACCTGTATAGGAGGCTATGGTTCAATTATTTCAAATTTTAAATGACATGAGACCACCCTACAAAGTGATTCTTAAAACTGAGAGGAAAGACAACAACCCACATTGGCACCATAGTTGACACAACTCAAGCTGTGCGTAATAGACGCTATACTTTTCTTTTTTTTTTCGTCTTTTTCTGCGTTTGCCTTTCAGAGGAAGGATGCCACAAACTAGGGCAGAAATTTAATCTTTGTCAGCGCTTGAGCTCCAGCCACTTTCCCGCTTTCCGGAACTGGATTCGTGACACCCTCATCGGTGTCGCACTGGTTAACTACCCCTATCCGTCATGGCGGGTGCCGCCTCACCCAGTGAAGGTCAGTACATCGCTAGCCGACTTTGCCGTAAGCATCGTTAGGAGGTCTTAAAATGAGGCAGCTCTAGTGGTATTAGATACAATAGCTCAAGGCAGGCTCATAGTATTCTAAACAGGGTATATTAGTGCACAATGCTAGAACAGGCACAGTCAAACTCTTTGCAAAACGTTTAAAAACATACACGTAACGTTAATTGCTTATGTTTGTTGCAATCAGTGAGGCATTCTTACGTAAATATAATGCCATAGAGCATTCGAAGGAACTAAGGATAGCAGTCTGTCATCCTTTTGATGAAGGTGCATTAAAAAAGAACTGAATATTTACAGAGGTTTTACCATGGGTTGCTACACCAACTTGAATTCTGGTGCTTGCACTTCCGTTTGAAAAGTGCATGAATTTTGGCGAAAAAATAAACACATTGAATCTTGTTTCCAGGTGGTATGCAATCGCTTAAGAAAATCCGAAAGAAACGATAGCCGTTTGATCGACGCGGCAGTCGAGGCAGTCGGCTTCTTTCGGAACGCCACAGGTAAAACTGCCTGCTACACTGTGCCGGCTACTCCAGAGAGCTCTGCATGGCTTTTTCAGGTACGCCAATCATAATAAATTTATTACTTAAAGGTTAAGGTACACAATCGTGGTACGGGACGACTGTCTCCGCCTCCTCACTCATAAACTTCATAGGCCCTCATAAGAGGTTGGTTTATCACCTTTTAGGAGGTTTTTTTTTTCAGTCAGCCTAGATTCACACCATAACTCGAAATGAACATTGGAGCAAAATGTGTGGTTTAGGTCAACCAGCGAAACAGTCCTTTATTCTGTTTGCTGCTAATGAGATTTCAGCCGAAACTACGTTGGCGCTGTCACCCTTTAGCTAGAGCATCTGTACCGTTGGCTTACGACTCAGAAATATTTATTTTAGTAATGGGCAATGACTCAAGTAGTGACAGCCGTTTGCCCAAATCTTTCTTTCATTTAGCAATTCCAAAACTGCGTTCATTAGCCCTACCTACAATTTCACCAATGGTATAGACTGTGTATAGTCGAGTCTTCGTGTTGTATAAGACAATAAACTACAAGTGTAATTTTAGAGCCGCAGAAAGTTCCGTTTCGTAACAGTGTGTCACCTGCCACTAATTTGTTGCGAAGTCGGACGCTTTCAGTGTATCCACTAAGGGAGGTTCGTGAGTACGAGGCGCTTGCGGGTTCAAACTAACAGTGGGCCGGGTGTATACAGTGTGCTCCACTGTTAAAGGGAACGCTCCAATGAGCGGCTCTAAGTTTCTGGAGGTCTGACTACAAGTACCCGCGGTAGATATGTCACAGGTGTGTAGAAAGCTGTCCTCATCCCACCTACCGCAAGTCATCTGCTGCAGAGCCAGACGATTGACAGCAGCTCATTTTTGCAATAAAATATGAAAGTTACACGACTTACTTAATTATAAATCGATCCAGTATTCTTAAAAATGCTTTGGGAAGCTAGGAGCGCATACTTATAATCTCTAACAAACAAGATTGATCGATAATTTAATGAACGAAACTAAGCGCCAACCAGCGCACCAGCCCCCGTCAACACTACAGAATCCGACCCCCGTTTCAGTCGCTAAAAAAGCATTCAACGAAGATGACATTTCAAGTACAGGTTATGGGGTCATCTGCACATTCCAGGACACTCGACCAATCTTTGAAGGAATCGAATATAAGATGCTCTAATCACGTACACTGATTCGATACATAAATATGCGTTTGGTATGCAAATGTATAATTCACGGAAACCTTTAAAATTGCTGAAAGAAAAAAAAAAAGAACAACCTTCTATAGCGCACAACTTACAACACAATCCTTTCTATGAACCTACACATACGTTTCCCTGCCATGCCTTGTCCTTTGCATGTGCTACATTTTGTCTTGTCCCACGGCTTTGTGTTTCAGGTTCTCCAAGGACGCATTACCAACTGGTCCAAAGCACATGTTGTATCCTAGCCTACTTTACTCGGCCATTGCTGAAATTAATCAAGTTAACACAATTCACGATCAGGTCGCGGAAACTCTTTTTCGGCAGAACTTGCTTACCTTGACCTCCAAGTTTAATTTTCGAACTTTCTGGCGTTGACCTTCTATTCATTCTAGTCACGTCACTGAACACCCTAAATCTCTCCTTGACTGCTGTGTCTGAGACCTTGACTTTCCACCTGAGATGTGATAGCCTCCCAGACGCTTTCCTTTGCTTTGTTCTTTTGGTTCGCTTCAAATGGTTTAAGAGAAAATCGAGCGCCTCGTTTCCCATTGTTCTGCTGACTCGTCCTGTAAGAAAGATTCACTACCCTGCGCAGCAATGCACCGAATTCGCTCTTCCCTTGTGCGGGGACGGCGTAGCGGACATGTTCTACCCGACCGAGTGGGACTACGTCAAATTCTATCAGAAGTGTCGTCTGCTGTTCGGCGTCGAATCAAGCGTCGACAGACTCGTCCGGGCACTGGGAGGTGCCAACCTGTGTGGAACGTCGAGAGTGTTCTTCACGTGAGTACAACGCTAAATTTGCGGCGGGAATTTCTTTTTTTTCGTAGACTACATTGATTTAAAACCATGTCAAAACATCGCATGCGACGAAACAGCCGAAACAGACAAAACAATGAGTTGCTTTTTTTATGTCCTCGCCTGCTACATCTGGTTAAGATTTAGACATGACAAGGTAGTCGCCTACATAGGCTGGTCTCGACATACTCGTCACATAGCCCCTGTAGCAGGTCACTTAGCACGTTAGTCAGGCTAGGTCCTATTTATGCACACGCCTTTTTTATGGACGGACAAATTTCCTTGGAAGCTTATCAGGAAAGAAAGCCGGTAGAACGTTAGTACTGTTCAAAAGCTATCCAGGCTCGTTCCACTGCCATTCTGAACTTTAACGAGGCCATGCCCATAAAGACTTGTACTACTCTGTCCTACGCCGCTCTGCTGGAGACTGTCAGCGACAGCATTGACAGGTCAGCGCATTGTCTAGCCTGGGTCACTCGTCCTGCTATCTGCGTTGTTTCGTCATAATGAATGTAAACCAAACTAGCCCAGCTCAGTATCTTCGTGCGTTTCTATGCAGTTATGTCCTAACACTAATATTGAATGACACATTGATCACATACATGCGGTTGGAATCTCATTCTGCAAGACTTATAATTTCTAAAACTAATTCATTCTAAGAACCCCTGAGCAGTGGAATTATCCTGCTGCGTTCACTACGGATAGAAAAGGCTACCATTGTTTCAAAGCAAACGAACTTGATAGATTATTCTTTTATTTGGCTGGCATCATAATTTCGAACTGTGTTCTGTTATTTGTTTTCTTATGGTCTCTTTTCGAATTAACTGCCCTTTTTCAGAGCTTGCGCTGTGTTGATATATCAAGATCGTCTCTCGTGATCTTACGTATTTCTCTTGAAGCACTTCTTTCTGCTTCGGCAGTGAGGGTACACTAAACAAACAAACAAACAAACAAACAAACAAACAAACAAACAAACAAACAAACAAACAAACAAACAAACAAACAAACAAACAAACAAACAAACAAACAAACAAACAAACAAACAAACAAACAAACAAACAAACAAACAAAATAAATAAATAAATAAATAAATAAATAAATAAATAAATAAATAAATAAAAGTCAAGTGTCGACCGGAACGCACTGGAACTGATTCTATTACGTGACAACCATACTTTGCCTCATTTTTGTTTACTACTTACCTGACATGTTAAAAAATATATGAAACCAAATTAACTTACAAAACGCTCGCGACATAACTATGCGTCAACGCGGCCAAATGTTCAACAAAAAATTCTATACAGATTTCACAGATTTCATACACACTGTCTTGTGCACATCGAATAAGCACGAAATACTCTCAATAAGTTACCCTCCGGTTATATCCGCATGCCGCACTGCCCGTCATTCGGAGAGCTGCAGATAGTCTACACAATATGTCAATCAGTAGCATTTACATAGAGATGCAATAATGTTATATGGTGGCGTAACGGACTTATGATGGTTTAAGCTTGCATTATGCTGTTCATCATAGTTTTCAATTTTAAATATCTTTGGTAACGATAGAAACACGTTTGAAATACCAATAATCACCAAAACTTAACTTTTTCTTGTGTATACAATAAATTTCGCTCTAATCAATTCAACGACAGACTGATACGATGATTTAAGCGCTAAAATGTATTTCCCAAAAACGAGAAAACAAGTTCACCAAACACGAGCATTTCCTTTTGATGTTACTCTTTTTTTAGAGCACGCGCCTCCAGATGCTAGCGTTGAAGAGTCCTGTAGAGACATTCGTGCTACTGACACCCATACTTTTTAGTGTATCATTCCCTCTTTGCATAAATTTTATGTCTATAGCTCATCTCACACTTCCCATGCGATTACTATAGGTTTAATACATATATAATTTACGTACTTTACATCTAATGCTTTCACGCCTTTATACAGACGCGTTACATCTACCCTTCGAAATTCACAGTTCCTGCGCCGTTGACAAGACACCGTCGTAGCCTCGGCGCTCCTTGGCCAGACCTGGCCCTTGCGCCAGTAACATCCAATAACCAATCAATCATCCATTCTGAAATTGTACATCGCGCAACATTTCGTCACGGTATGGTTGCAGGCCCTCACCTTTTTTTTTTCTCTACAGCAACGGAGATTTGGACCCGTGGTCAGCTTACGGAGTAAAGGCGTCCCCCACTAGGGTCAGCGAATACCGCGTCATCCGTGGCGGTGCCCACTGCATCGACCTGCGGTTCGCCAACCACCACTGGGACCCGCACTCACTCCGGCTGACCAGGAGGGTCGCCAAGAGAGCGTTCCGGCGATGGCTGGCGCCCTGAGCGCGCACCGGCTTCCCATGGCACTGACAATTTCGTGGTGCCCGGGAGAAAGCCCCCTGTGTCCATAATAAAGTGAGGCGTATCGAGAAGCAGCGGGCAGATGTATTGCTGGTTTTGTACATTTTGCAGCGCGCTTAGGAAAAGGAGGCTCAATAGATGTAAGCCAAACGACAGCGCTAGCTAGCACACGCCGGCACAATAATTTATATCTTCCTATACACCTGCTAACGCTACGGGGACGATGAATGGCGAATAAAGAACACCAAATAGCAGAATAAGCCGCACGTACGCACGCAGCCCTCTCCCTCCCCCTTCAATCCCACGCACGCACACACACAAACCCACAGAGAGAGAGAGAGAGAGAGAGAGAGAGAGAGATAGCGTACATCTAATCTTTTAAGAGGCGCAGGCACTTTTCCGCCCATAGGTCTGGTATGAACGTCTCTGCAGAGAGCCCAATGTCCACAGCTGATAAAAACTTAAAGTTATTCGTGCTTAGTAACCTATATAAAGGAACACCAAGGCTACAATAGGCGAAGGAGCGGAACGCCGCATAATAACTTCGCCCACGTAAGGTGGACGTGCACCCAAAGCACGGTACTCGAGGGTTAGTGCATTCCACTCCCATCGGAATGTAGCCAGCGCGTCCATCTTAACTAGCGACTTCATCCTGGGCCGCACAACGCCACAGCCACTGAATCACAGCGGCGAACAAACGGGTCTGCCTTCCACCGATAGTCAGGCGGCAGTCGATTACATTGTCATCGGCCATCATCTTCAATCGACTGAAGGACCATGCACGCCCCATCTTTCTTTCACAGTTTTGGTCCACGAAGAAAACTAATGAACGCGGACGAACTGAAACAGCCCCCGCTGCATATTCTGCCAAAGATGATCACTCGCAGTCGCGTAGCGTTCGACAAAAGTTTGAACAGCATTACCGCTCCACTGTTGCAATGTAATAAGGTAGTAATGTAACATAATACACATATAACGAATGCTCCAGTGACGTCACACATCTGCCTACTTGAGCCCACTGCCAATGTAACGCACCGAGCAAAGCCGTCTGTGTGCGTGGCTGCTATCTTTCTCGAGACAATGACGACAAACACGAGGCCAGGAAAAACACGGCCTTATCCTGGGACGGGAACGATAGCGGATCGCTCGGCGTATCGAATGCACTGCGCGGCCTGAATCAACGGAGGGGAGCACTCCGAAGCACGCCGCCCTAGAGAACATGTGATGCCGAAAAGCCTCGGGCCTTGTGACAGCTGGCCATATAACAAGTTGCATTTGAATGGCAGCTTTGCCGAATCGATCGCGCTAACGACGAAACACAGTTCTCGCGGCAAGACGCGACAATGATCAGTGCTATGTTGTGCACAGTTGTGGCCGTTTGTGCCCTTCTCTCGGTGTCCCAGGCTGCACTAGACACGTCTTACAAGGAGTACAAGTTCCGGACAAAGGTATGTCGTTTATTTTTGGATGTTCTGAGCGCACATTCAGTGAGACGCTTCAGCTGCAACTCGCATTTCAAAATGCTGGTAAAATAAGAATGATGCAATAGCTACGCCAGTATTAGATATCCTAGAGTCACTTCAACACTGTTAGCACGTAACTTATTTACATCAAATGGCAATTAAGATCGACTGACATCATGCGGTGTCATTGGGCTTGTAACTTGCGCAGTCTCTAACTTTACCTAGCGAGAGGCAAGTGGGAGGCAAAAGGTACACTATCGCTTAGATTTTTCGGAGCAGAAAAGCATGATTCAACGAAGCTCGCAGGGTATCGGTTATTTTGGCAATTCGTAAAAAAAAAAAAGAGACAATGGCGTATTTCAGTGGTCAGGGATTTCACTGCCAGGGATTTGCTACGCCCGCTTGAATGAAAGTTAGTTATTATACCACAACGAGTGACTTGTCACTATTGTTTCATTATATTCACAGGTCTGGAAGGGCATAAATTGTTCAGTAATACACCTATGTTCTCCATGAGTGGTTTGACCTTATCTACTTCCCCCAACCCTTCTTCCTTTCTTCTTTCAGCTAGACCACTTCGCCTTTCACACCAATAAGACATTCGAAATACGCTATATGATGGCTGATCAATATTGGGACCACGACGGTGGACCAATATTTTTTTACACTGGGAATGAAAAAGAGGTGGAAACCTTCATTGTAAACACGGTGAGCAACTATTTGTTTTTGAGATATCGAAATTAGGTGAGCTGCTTCCGAACTTTGCGATTTTGGAGTTTGAAGGTTATTTTTCAGCAGCTTGGACTAGGCAGGAAAGGAAAGCCGCAACTTGAGCTTGAGAAACAGCGCTCTGTCGTGTGCTCTTTACTCGCTCGTCCTGTGTTGCGCTGTTCCTGTTTTTATTCTAGAGAAACATTCTGCCCCTGTGATCACAAGATTTCACAACGCAAAGATGCTACATTGTAACTTCAAGTACGCGCATGCACGCACGCACGCACGCACGCACGCACACACGCACACACACACACACACACACACACACACACACACACACACACACACACACACACACACACACACACACACACACACACACACACGACAGTTTTTCCGAGAAAGTGTATGCAATGTACCATACCTAACGGCACCACATTACGGACAGCAATTGCAAAATTTACAGCTTCGCATAGTTTTACAAATTGAACAATTGAAAGCAACCTAATCTACACAGTAGCACAATATCACCTTGTTCACTTATTGATTGGATGAAATCAGCTGGGCAATAATGGTCTGCAAAGTCTGCGGAAGAAGTAATAATGCAAGACGTAATTACAATAGCAAAATAATTGAAATTTGCATCTTTATGTGACCGCACTAATATATTACTGTAACTATCGGGGCAACCATCACATTTAAAAGTAAGAAGGTTCTACCTACTCCATGGACGTAGGTAACACTAATATATGACATAAAGCGATCGCTAAAGCTATTCCCGGCCAAATAAGAAATCAGTCAGCAACAGTTGGCCCGAAAAACCTTATTAAATTCTCACTGTTAGTTAAGAAGAAGCAGAAAAAGAAGCAGAAGAAGAAGGAGCAGAAGGAGAAGAAGAGTTGCTGCTGACGTGCCTAAGTGTCAAAATTATCAAAATTCTTAACAATATTTCCATTACACTTCTATAGTCCCACGCTCCACTGTTCAAATCTAGTTTCGATTTACTTCTAAGCATACGGAAAACCACCTGCTTCTTGGCCAATCCCCGATAGTGGGTATGCGCCACTGTTTAGGACACAAGACAAGACAAGAGTGTTTCACGTCAGGGACGTCCACCTCTCACACCACGGCGCCTACAGCGTCGTGGACTCCCTCGAAGGCCCAAGTCTTCGATCTTGTTGTCCCTACGGGGAATGGCCCTAAGACCGTCGTCGACGCGACCACCTCAATAGTTGGCCTTTCTGAGGTCCACTGCGTTCAGCACATGGGAGGCCTTGACTTCCAACTCACCGCCAAGAGCACGGCTTGCATGACTCTAATCGTTGACGCTGGCTGCCTTGTCATCGGTGGCGAGCGTTGTCCTGTCGTTCCCGTCGGCCCGTAGGTCACCAACGTAACCTGCCTCTTCTTGCCCTCCTTCGTTCCGAACGAAGTCCTCGTCCAGGCCCTATCACCGCACGGCAAGATTCTGTTGTCAACGCTTGTGAGCGGACGACGTGGCGTGCCCACGGGCACGGATGGAAATGAGCACCACAACCCCTGTCCCCAATTACCTGCCAGTCCCTGGTCATCGTGTGGCGTTTGATTACCGCGGCTCGCAACGCGTGTGTCGTCGGTGCGGCTCCAGCGACCAGTAGTACACTACAACTACCATGCACTACCACTACCCTGCCGAGGCAGTTGCCGCGGGAAATCGTCGCTGCGCTATGTTTACACTTCTGGAGAGGCTCTACTCTAAGCTACTGTCGTTTCTGTAAGAGGAGTTGTTCTTCCTTGGGGAAGAAGAGTTCCTTCGACAGTGGTCATGCCGTTTCCTGTCAGTAGCTGATGGACATGTATGGCTTAATTTTCGACAAGCCTGGTTCATGTAGCCAGGTCATCAGAAGTATTCATTGAATGCGCATAGGATGTAGGTACCCGTCATTTCTCTGCGTGCGTGCCCTCGTATACATGATCATTTTTTATATATACACATCTCATAGCATCACTTCACAATTATGTAAAGTGTCTGTCACATCGTCACTGTACATAACCATCGCGTACACTCTATATGATGAGCATATATGTGACAATTAGTCTATGTCTAACTGTGCGCTTTCGTTGGTCTATGTGGTTATATGTTAGTGAGTGAGGACTCAGACACAGCTTTGAAAAGGTGCCGTGCATACAATCCTTCGTACTTTGTAAACGTTATCGTCTTGGTGGAATTGTGCCGTGATTGTGACTCAGTGTTCGTATCGTCCCATGTTGAATAAAACTTATCCTAAACGCAGTAACTAGAATTTAACATTTTCATTCTGAATCGTACAACCTTTGTTCAAATCAAATCAAGTGTCGTCGAATGAGATCATTCCTGCATTTCAACAGGGTATTTTAGTTCTTCATAATACTGCATGCAACACTGAGGAGACACTAGGACAAATTAGTGACAGTTTAGTGCGACGTGACTTGTTCATTCCAGTGTGGATGTGCTCCTTGTATGACCACGCGGCTGCGCGAAAATTATCGAAAACAAGAAAGAAATTTGTGGTGACTTCGGCGCTCTTTGACCATAACTGGCCCTTGCACCATTAAAATCCATTATTCCTTCAAGAAAGAAAAACGTCAGATGACACGAACATCTTTCCTGCTACTTCCCATGTCATTACACGTTTTTTTTTTTTTTTTGCTATTAGATGTCGGCAGAATTCGACTGAACGATCTGAAGTGTTCGTTAAAAAAATTGTGCATTAAATTCAACGCCGACGTTAGGTATTCGCAGTGTAAATAATTTTATTCTACAGAAATAAAAGCAGCCGTAATTGGAATATCTGCAATTTATTACAATGTTTACGGTGTTTCATGCTGTGTAAAATGAGTTTGAGGACGCATGCTTGACAAATGTGCTTGGCTTCGAAGTTTTCATCCTCAACTTGCGTTCAGCTCTTTTCGCTTTGTGTTTTTCCATTTCATAAGTTCATTTTCTTCCCGAAATGACGCACCGGTCTAGCCGGCTGTTAAGTGGGCGCCGCGCCTTGTTATCGTGCAGGGCATCATGTGGGACTGGGCACCGGAGTTCAATGCCCTCGTAGTGTTCGCGGAGCATCGTTTTTACGGCCAGTCGCTACCGTTCGGGAACAAATCATATGAGGTAAGTTTCAGCTTTGACGTGCAATTAGGCGGTGGTATTGAGTGTCGACATCATCCAACACGCCACGTGTCTTGCATTTGACCTCGGTCATCGCTCATCTTGTCAGCACTTTTGTGAGGATTTGTGTGGATAAACCATCGCTGGGCACGTTTGCACTGCCTTTGCTTAGCGCTAAATTATAGGTGAAACAGAAGTCGCATTAGAATAAACTCTACGCAATCCCCTGCATGTGAAACATGCACGCGCGTTAGAAAGTGTGAATTTATTGAATGCTGAATAAATAAGGGGCTTATCAGAGAGTTGACGGGGGCTTCGAATTCTAAACAGCCCGAAGAACGGGGCAAACAAGAACGTAAACGCGTAAGGGCCGTCTTCAGTTTATCTTTTCGATTAAAAGGTAGAATTCTTAAATGGATGCTCACGTGCATTGCAGGGCCCTGGCACTTGATATGGAATAACACGCTAGTGTGCTGTCGAGATTCCCTTCGCCTTGTGTGCTTTTCTTCTTTTGTATTTACACTCTATGCCCAGCACGCAATAAACGTTAGTTGTAGCTGGGTCAGTGCTTCGTTGTGTTCTTGTTGGTCCCTCCCTTCGCACTGTTCGGACCTCAGTCAATGAACTCATGTATATTCCGGCTAGGCCGCTTACTTACACTCGAATTGCGCGAACAGTAGCGCGTTGTGGTAACTTTTGCATAAAATCATGTTTGACAGCCGCACGCTACCTGTTTTGCTTAGCAACAAGCTCGTACCTGACAATTCTCCCGAATGTTTTTGTAATGCTTACGAATTTGGGCTTGTTTTACGAGGTTACGAAAGTTCCGTCAGATTTTTGCGAAAAAGTATGTTCGGAGCTGAAAGAGCGAAAATTTTCACGAAAACATTCTTGGAAATCATTAGATGGTCAAAGGACAACTGAGGGATACTTGCCTCTTGCAGTTGTAATCGCACACCTTTCCAGGCCAGGTAAAAGTGGCAACATCTAAATTTCTGAAAAATTCAGTGTTCTTTCAAAAACAAGGTCTGCTTTTCAGTTTAATGCTGTTCAATGTTTGTTACGGATTGTGCGATGCGTATGAAGGTGAATCTTTGTAATAAAATGTGTACGTGTCCCAGAAAAGATATGAGCCCATGGAAAATAAAAAAATATGAAATCCAAATAGCCCCCTCCCCCTTTTCTTCATCGTGTCTGCGGGGTTTTTGGAAATTTAAGGTTAACAGGTTGGCAGGTTGGCTCCCTTAAATAATGCTCCGATAACCAAAACTAAATTCACATCTCAAAGAGAGAATGAGACACAGGGACACTCAAAAGGAACACAGTGACACAAACACAGACAGATTAAAACAGATTTCTTGGAGTCTTGAAGTTGATAAGGAGTAGTCGAACAAGGGATGTCAGAGGCTGAAGCCAACGATTTGACAGATGGCGTTTTCTTCGCCAGAGCTACACCGACGAAGGAAAGTCACCCTGCCGGAACGTTTGCTCCAGCCTGCGGCTATACGTTGTTCGACCACCCTTGGTTAGTGTGCAGTATATTTTATTCACAGAGTCCTCACAACCTTGGCTACCTCACGTCTGAACAAGCTCTAGCTGACTACGCAGACCTCATTTTGCACCTGAAGTACACCCTGCCCGGAGCCGAGAAGAGTTTCGTGGTAGCCTTCGGCGGCTCCTATGGAGGCATGCTGGCTGCCTGGTTCAGGGTGAAGTACCCGCACATTGTGAACGCGTAAGCTTCATCCGCCTACCGTATACGTTGTGATGCAAACAAGGTCGACCTATACACCATCAGCAGCGGAAAGAGATTATTAAGCTGCCTAGTGAGGTTAAGGTGCACGTTAAAGAGTCTCAAGTAGCCGAAATCAATAAGATGTTGACTTTAAGACTAGAGACACGAATACACAAGCAGACAGCTGCCACATGGTCTCATTTAAGTGGACTTACCTGTTTAAAGCATGCACTACGCAAAGTCGACTGTGCTGTCTTTGCTGTGTTTACAGAACTCACTGTTCATCTTCTGGAAGTAAATCCCCAGTATACAAATATTAAAACGAAAGTGTAATTTATCATGCCAAAGCAAACGCGGAGCTATAGTAGGCACCGTACAGTGGGTGGGTCCGGTTGGGTTTTGGCCACCTGAGGTTCTTTAACGTGCACTCAAATTTAGAAGTACCACGAGCGTTTTTGCGTTTTGCCCCTATGGGAATGCGGCTGCTATTTACAACCGGGAAGCGAACCTGAAACCTCCTATTCAGCGGCGGCACACCCTAGCCACCAAGTCATCGCGGACAGTCACAGATAAATAACAATTCAGTTGCGAAAAAGTGAAAACTAAACAAACGACCTCAGCTTAGTACGCCCTTGCGATAACTGGGCAAATTAAAGAAAAACCTAAAAATAAAGGATAGATCTGACACCATGCCGTTGTCATGCGTTGCTTTTATGTGGTTCTCGCTGCTACGTATATTCCATGCCGTTTATATGATATTGGAAAGGAGTCTCGTTGTAGGGACGGAGGCTTTTACAAGAGCTGGACGAGTGGAAGGGGTCACTTGCTGAAATTTTAGAAGCTGCCATAATAATATCCACGGCTTGAGCACAACCTGCTGCTCAAGCACGAAGCCGGTAAAGCGTATAGCTTGCAGCTGTCGCTTGCGAAGGAGCTTCAGAAATAGCCGCACAGTTCACGCTACGAAGAGTTTACTTTGCCTTATAGAAGCATAAGGCACAGTATTGAAAACCCTTTAAGGGCATCGTAAGTGCCGAAGTTAAAATGGCATCTCACGTCATCTGTACACAGTGTATGCGACACTGTCGTAGGGGCTGCACCGACGTGTAAATAAAGCGGCAGTGCTCGCCTGTCTCTGTCATTTTAGTACTCATAGTTAACGGGAACTTGTAAGAAATACGAAAAGTGCGTTCTAGAATACGTGATCAGGATCAATGATAAGAGGATCGAGAGTACGAATGGATGATTAAACAAAACGTCAATAGTGAAAATGTAGTACGCGTCTTTGAATCCTGAACGTAAAGCGCAAGAAGACGAATAAAAAACATTAGCTCATTAGATCCACCTCCATAAATTTATTATTACAAAATTTCTAAGATCATTTGTACGAACTATAAGTGATGCTACATTGCGTAAGTTGGGGTTTGTGACCATCGTTGTAACTTCTCTCTTGCTGTTCAGCCCACTGCTGTCAGTAACGTCGGAAGGCATCGAGAGCAAATAAATGAAATGGAACGTGAAGTTACTCATGCAATTAACAAAAAAAAAAAAACATTTTCATTGGCTGATTATGCCTGAAGGAGCGTCCGCCGGCTGTTTCAGGCTTAGAAAGACACGATGGATATTTCAGTGCTTATGGCGCTGCCTCACGATTTCTGTGGCACTTTCCAGGGCACTCGCCGCTAGCGCTCCCATCAACATGTCTCCGGGCCTTGTGCCATGCGGCAAGTTCAACGAGGCTGTGACGGCTGCGTACGAACGGGAATCCGAATTGTGCTCAGCCGCCATCAGAACATCGTGGACCGAGCTCCAGAAGCTGGGATACTCGGGTACGGGACCTACGTAACTATCGCTAATAAATTCATCTGCAAGTGCGCAATTATGTTCAAGAGCATTATGCACGCAGAGTTGCGATGACGCGCACGCAAGACTGCTGGCTTGAATCCAACGCAGGTCCATGATCGCTTGCGCCACTTTGTTGGTTAAGCTCACAGACTGCTCGGACATCACGTTATGAGTGATTAAGTGGTGTTGAAAATGGTGGTTGAGAATTATGCCACAAAATTTCTGCAGTGAGAACTTCTGTCCTAACTTTAGGGAATCGTATTAAGATATCTAGCAATAATAGAGTATTTGTGTTCTCATGTATTTTAGTGCAAGCAGGCATACTTTTGCGGATCTGTGTAGCGCGTTTCTTTCTGTCCGTATCCGTACTTTTCCGCTTTGTTTTCCTTTTCACGAGAAGCTGCAGCGAACCAGCCACGTCAACGTTGCATTCTCTCCAGTTGCTTCGTTTCGAGTGCATCATGATTAAACAGCACCAAATATATACTGGACAGAGGAAGAAGAAGGATGGATTGTGTATTTTTAAAATACTACCTATGCAATTCTTTCTTTGTCGCATGTGTATTTAGCGATGGCTGTTAATGTTTTGTACTTCTTATCACCTCGTAGTGAAATATTTTAAAAGAAGAAAGCTGCGTCTGCGAAGATAAGCACTTCTTTTTTGAAACGCGGGAATGTGAGACAGTGTGAGAGGCACAGTGCTCGCTATAGATGTAAGAAAGGTGCAACACGTGACAAGCCCGAGCATAAAGGTGGCGGAGCCGCTAGACCTGGGTGCCACTCTTTTAAGGAATCAATGTATCGCGAACAGGCCAAGGTACAATTGAAAAAAACACGGGAAGACGCTATTTACTATCCAAGTTGCGCAGCTGGCTAGAAGTTTGCGCAAATGTCCAGGAATATTTCCGTGATTGCCCACAGTGGCTGGCTGCGAACAGCTGAGACAGAAGTTTGGCCTCTGCCAGAGCCTGCATCCGAGCAACTACACGCTCCTCAGGGACTGGATCAAGGAGGTCTACGCCACACTGGCCCTGGTCAACTTTCCCGAGCCCTCCAATCTCGTTGGAGCCGTACCCGGTAATCCTGTCCGGGTAAGCTGTGACAGGCTCGGACTACTGCATCGGTGCCGTTGATAAGTCGAATAGCGTAACTTGCGCAGAATTTTCGCACAAGCTACAGCGAGAGTGTTACGCCCTTTACACACGAGGTGCATTCATTAAACAAGCAGTCGTAATTTACTGTGCAACAGGAACATTTTGAACATGTTTAGGTAAGATGCACTAAATCGAAAGTTTGACAGCGACTCGTCAGGTTGGGAAAATACCATTTTCGAAGGAGGTGGACAGAAGCACCGACAAAAAGCGCAGTAAAGTTAATAGCGCTTCGGCTTCCATACGAAAGGTTGTTCACAATAAGATGAGCGAAAAAAATCGCACTTTGAATACGCTGGCATTAGGAGTGTCTCAAAAGGAAAAGAAGTGTATATACAGGGTGTCCCAACTATCATGCACCAAAATATAAAAAATACGCAAATACCACTTAGCTGAACAGAACCAAGGTAATATTGTTTGCTGTCGCTTGGAGATACTGTGATTATTTTTTGCATTCCGCCTAATTACATAATTAGTCCAAGGTAATAATCAAACTTTCAAATATTATAATTAGATGAAGAGCGACAATGAGCATATTGTAGAGCAACATGAAAAACTTCAGCTTTCCATTGCTCAATACGCACTACGCAGAAGTGTTTTTCCGAGCGTGACAGTTGCCCGCGAATACACGCAAAATTGCCGTGCGTCAGGTCGCTCCAGGTACTTTGCGTATACTTGCGAACATATACTGTTCTGTAGTACGTATTGGGCAAAAGAAAGCTGTATCCGGATTTCTTCATGTTGTTCTATAATTTTCCCACTTACACTTTTAATCTAATTATAATATTTGAAATTTTGATACATTAAGCAGCACTGTAATTAGGCGGAATCCAAAAATCCTGAATATCTCCAAGCGACGGCAAAAAACAATACCTTGGTTCTGTCCAGCTACGTGGCTTGTGCATATTTTTAAATCATGGGGCATGATGGTTCGGACACCTTGTGTATATGTATATATATATATATATATATATATATATATATATATATATATATATATATAGATAATGTTGCAACTGTTTCAATAAAACTTGGTGCTGGGCTAGTTGGTGATGCATTATTTAAAACTGATGGTAGCGCTAAAAGGGACGAACACACGGTGAAAAGCGTTCCCTCGTCGTTGTGTCGTCTTTTCACCTTTTGTTCGTCTCTTTTAGCGCTACCACCAGTTTTAAAGAATTGCAACTGACTGTGGCCTAGTCTGGGCCAACATCAGTTGCACTAGGATCATGGGAGAGGCAGGACATGTGTCGAGTGAGCTACTGAACAGAACTTTGCAATGGGATGACCACGGTTTAAATCGAAAATTCCTGGCGTCAAACATATGTGACGTAATGCTAACACATTCCCGTTGCATTCACCGCAAGATCGCCCCAATTTTCTTCTTCTTTTTTGGATTAATTTGTTTCGCACAACTCTCGGTAGTCCTTCTTGATCTTGTTCCTTTCAGTTCTGTCGTCTCAACACAGCATCTCTTTTTCTTATTATTGTTTTGGTAGTTTTTTCAACCTTGTTGTTCCACTGTTTTTCGTGAACGAGGATCCTGTACGAGAACCGGAACGTCTTTAAATTTACTGCACTTTTGGGTCGCTGCTTCTGTCGTTGTATTCGGACTCTTATGATTGAACACGCATCTGTTCACTTCAATGTGTTCAAGAGTGATAGACGCCAATCGCGGCAAAGTCTGGCTCATAAAATCCTTAGCTTGAATAAACAATGGAAGGGTGTAAGATTTCAGAACGCTTCTTTGTGAAGAAACCTTAATAATCTCCTTACGTAGGTCGCATGCAAAGGCCTGGTGAAGGCTCCAGCCAACAACAAGTCGGCCTTGGTGGAAGCTGTTGCGAGGGCCGTGAACGTCCTATTCAACAGCACTGGAAAACGCAGGTGCAATGACCTGCTCATCTACCAGCGCAATCTCACAGGTTACAATTTCCAGGTGAGTGGCTACTGTGCACATCATCTTCGATACTGTAACACTCCCTTTGCTCGGCGATGTTAAGAATGAAATCGAAGTGTACTTTCAATTTACTTCAATCAGAGAGACAGTGCTGTTTAATGAATGCAGGAGGGAGTTGTCTGGCGGCATGCCTAGCATGCTACTCCAGATGGGAATGATGGAAAATAAAATTACATACAGAGGACACGCCGAGCGTATGTCGCAGAAACACAGCACACGTAAAACACGCCACAACACACGACATTCAAAACAATTAAATTGTCTAGTTATGACGGGCGTCTCTAATAAGAAAGGGTAAACGTGCCTTCGTTGCGCGGGCTCCAGACGCGCAGGCGCTGTTACTCCGCGGGCCAAATCCGTGTAGCTCAAGACATGACAGCATTTGATGCATAGTCAATGCGGGCACAATGAATGTATTTTCTTATTCTAATGAGAATAGCCTTCAAGAGCAGATTAAATGGAGTATGGGGTATGTCTTTCCGTGCGTTGCACGCCAGGCATAGCGGCAGTTTTATTCGTTCAGTTTAAGTAAAAAGTATCTAGTATTTGCGACACTTAGGCGAATGTGGTGTAGCCATGCCCAATCGCACCTGTTAAGGCGCCATCGTGTGCGAAACTGGCACAATGCATCGTAAGTGCAATAGGTCCGTACTGTTGCTCTGAGTCGGTCTAGGCCGCGCGCGCCACCCACACCAATATCAAATGGAGCCCTCACACAGTTCATCTCAAAACAGACAAATGTTTATTTGGATGAGACAGACTATGCACAGTGCATACGAAATGCCAAGGAAAGGGGTGGACTAGGTTCAAGCTCGACACTGCTAAGGGTCTTTCAGCACGTGTGCCCCTGTATTTAGGCAAATATACCTCTTTCTTTTTCGTTCTTTGTTTCCATACCGAGGCCCCATCGAAGCCATTTTGTCATTATCGCATTCCATCATGTTTTCCTTTCAACAAATCAGGTAGAAACGGGAGAACCACATTATTCTTCCCAATCGCACCGTCTTGCTCTCTCCCCAGACTTGCAATGAACTGATGACGGCGACTTGCGGCAACGGTGTCACCGACATGTTCTTCCCGTACACCTGGAACGCCACTGCCGAGATGGAGCGATGCAAGCAGCGCTTCGGCATCACGCCAGATTTTTACCGTACCATCATGCTCTACGGCGGGGACAGCTTTGACACGGCTACAAACATAATCTTCAGGTGAGCACGGTCTGAGGAATGTCGAGACCAGAGATAGCGAGACAGAGAAAGCGAAAGAGAAAATCGTCAGTTTCAACCGAAGTCGAAGCATTTGGAAGCGACAGCGATGCTTAGCGTTACGGTGAAGGTGTCTGAGAACACTGGCGTGAAGATGAGCGTGCCAGTGGAGGTTCTGCACGTGTTGCACCTCGGCAGTCCGCGAGCTGAGATCGAAGGGAAAACCAACGGCGTTGGCAGCGTCCTAAGACACAGCATAAGTCGAGCTTGATGTTCGCGACGGTGTGGTGTATGAACACAGCAGCCCAGCAGTAACTCTAACGATCTGTGTGCGAACAACGCTCACACCAGCAGTGGAAGCCAGAACACCGACCTGGCACCGGTAGAGCCCGTTGAGCGGAGCGAGGTATGGTGCGCCCACTTGGCTTGGTCGGTCTGAGAGACTTCGCGCCTCTGGGGGGCGCCCTGATCGTCCACGCGAAACATGTGTCGATGCTAGCGGGACAGCCCGAAACTTTGCCACCGACAACTGCGACGGAACAAATGGACTTTGGGCGTCCGTATAATTGCTCTCGCAATTAAAGCATCAATGATAATAAGGTAGATAGGTCAGCTATAAGCACCTAATTCCTCTAGCCATCTACTCTGCGCTGGTGGAAGGGAAAGATGAAGAGACAAGAACGGGATGGATAACGATGACGACAGAGGGAAAAGGAAAAGTACATACTGGGTAGTTCTACTAGTAGCCTAGAGTCCAAGCACTGATGTTAAAAATAAAGCAAGCAATGCCAGGATGGCCTCGACACTATATTTAAAAACACTTCAATGGCTAAATAAAAAGTTTTTGACGACGGCGGTGGGTTATTGAAATTCGAGACAACCGTATGCGACACAGTCTATAGACCATGTAACTCCGGAGCATTGCTAAGGTATCTCATCAGTTGTAGCAAGACGAGCCTATTTACCGCAACATGTTCTTGCGAAACATATGTGTACATGGTAGAACGAAACAAAGATTTTGGTACTCCAAGCATGAAAAACCCAACGCAGGTTCCTCATATCCGACGTAATATCTTTATAAACACAGGCAGTGTAACGGGACATGTAACAAAAGGAGAAAACGCGGGGTCGAGTGATCAAGGTCAACATAATGAATGGGTTGGCTACCCTAGACACTGTCAAATTCCATCGTGTCCTCGAATTCCGCCATGTAAGCGTTTTGAGCCAATAAGAGAGACCATGGCAGCCCTGTGAGCCAATCAGAGCTGACGATGTGGCGATTTCGACGATGTGGCATATAGAAGTGCAGGCACAGTCGAGGACAAAAGTTAGAGGGCAAAATCTTGAGAGAAGCTGAATACTTCCCCAGCCTGGGCATGCAGCAGCCTAGAATTGTGGTTTGCATCCTTGACGGGTAAATGCGGCCGACACGGTGATTGCTACTGGCTGCAGGCAATAACTAAACGAGATCAGAGTTTACTTCGCAATTCACTCTCTCCGGAAAGTTTTGATGTCGACTGTATATTGTTCTATATATATAAAAGTAAGACATTAGAGTCCTAGCAGAAGTTGAGAACGAACCACGTGGTCAGTTGCAAGAAAAAAAAATGAAAGCACAATTAAACAAGCGTTGTAGTAGAGAAAGTATACATGTTAGCAGATGAAACATTCACTTTAGTAGCTGGTACATGTAATCAGAAAGACCCGCTGCGGCGTCTTGGCGGCTAAGGTGTTGCGCTGCTAACCACGAGGTCCACGCGATCAACTCCTGATCACGGCGGCTGCGTTTCGATGGAGGCGAAATGCAAAAACGACCGTGTCCGGTGCATTGGGGGCCTGTTAAAGACCCCCTGCTGGTCAAAATTGATGTGGAGCCTCCCACCACGGCGTGCATCATAATCAAATTGTAGTTTTGGCACGTAAAACCCCAGAGTTTATTCATTATTATAATCAGAAAGAAGTACTTTATGCCGAATACGCAAAGTGTGAGTGACTAAAGCTACATATCCACGGCGTTTACAATTGTGTGAATATACACAACGATTTATTAAAGGGAAGGTGTGCCCAGGGGCTCCGCGGCGCAGCGCCAGAGTACGAAAAGACTCAACGGCTATTAGAGTCAGCAAATAGTTGACCGGAAGAGGTGCGAACGCTCAGCTACGGTTATGCTCGAGTAAAGAATGCTGAAGGCACACCTGTAGAAGAGTACGCATTTGGGCTGATTGGTTCATTGACTGAAAAAATAAAGACACTCGGTTGTTAGTCAGCGCTGTTGTCTGTGTCCCACTTTATGTCCTGTTGTTTAGCGCTGCTTACTGCTTGTAAACACACCTTTAGTTGCCGTTACCCTCTGTAAAGCTTTTTCCAGTACCATAGTGGCGGCATTATAATAGCTGCTGCAGTCCGCGAGCTCGCGTTTTATCTTGCATAAAAGCACTGTGTGTACTATACTAAAAAACATGAAGCGCGGCAGGAAAATTTTAAAGCAGGAGACCCTATAAGCGCAATTACTCGAGAGCGCGATGTCTCGCCGCTGCGCATCTGGTCGCTAAAGGCGGCATTGACTTCGATCAAAGCATAAGAGCCGAAGCTACGTCGATGTAACACCAACTGGAGACAGCGGAAACTAAAGTATGCGTATTAGTTAGTCCTCCGTTAACGCGTTTCATTCAGTGAGAATAGTAAGCTTTCTCTTAACCTCCTCGATCTTCCTGCAGCAACGGTGAGCTCGACCCGTGGTCAGCCCTGGGCGTTCTCGAGCCCCCATCGGACGACGTGGTGGTCCTCATCATTCCGGGCGCCGCTCACCACGCGGACTTGAGGTTCGCGCGCCCAAGCGACCCGCCGGAATTGGTGCGCGCACGCCAGGTCGAGAAGGCCTACATCCGCCGGTGGATTGCCGAGGCCGACGAAGCGCCCGAACGCACTCGGAAAAAGATACTGGTGTCCCGGATAGCCGAGAAGAAGAAGCAAAAGAGGAAGACGCTGATCAAGCATCTTCTTTTCAGATTTCCAGACAACCAATGAGTACGCAGGATAAAAAAAATGCCAAATAAAGGTTGTACTTATTCAGGCGAAAGCCAGGCTCATGGTGAAGCTTGTGTCAGCAGACCTGACCGCCGGGTGTCCGCCGAAGCGTCATCACGCCATATGAAGACAGATTAAAGAATGAAAAATGATTGATAGTGACAGTTAGTGAATGATAACATTATAATAGGGGTTGGTAGAGGTGAACAATGGCTAGTAATTACTAATAATGACTGAAATGCCTTGTAATGAGTACTAATGACTATGATATAACCAACATGTCTCACGAAGGCTTGTAATGACCACAATTAATTACAAATGACTAAATATGCGTAGTAGTGAGCAGTAATGACTAAAGGAAAGAAGAGAAAGAGAAGAGGCAAGGAGAAAGAGGCGAATGATAAGTGGAGGAAGAGTAGGCTTTCGCCGTTCACCTCTTAAGAGAGATCTTAAGAGACCCTGTAATTTTTTCTTCGAACAGCGTTCGCAAACAAACGTAAATGCTTTTCGTGCGTAAAGAAACAGCGTTACACAGAGTAGACAAGGTGTAGCGTGGCTGTAGTCTGGTAGTCGCCTTCGGGTGTACTGTAGGAGAGCTTGTGTCGCTATGATGTAGCGCTGCCGTGTCGGTTGTTGGTCGCAGTAGCATTTACCAACTCTTACAGGTATCGCATAGAAATGGCCGGCTCACCCATGTGCGCTAGGTGCGAGAGGGTGGAGAGACTATCCATCTTCGCTTCTGACGCTGTTCTAGTTTCGACGAACAGGGCCAAGCCCTCCAGCATGCCCTAAACCGACTGGACGATTGGCCATGTATTCAAGCTTTTATTGCTCGGAGTTTGGCCTCACCGCTAAGCTGACCAGCAAGCTGACACGATAAACGAAAAACACACGTGGTCTGTGACGTGGCGATATGTCATAGGCGCCTAAAAACAGTAGAGTTTCCGAATGTATCTTTTGCACAAGCCGTAGACTAGGTCCGCGGCTTTAGCTTCACCTTCTGTAATTACAATTTGTCGAGATAAGTTATGTGTCCCACTTGTAACTGCGAGAGGTCGACTATTTTCGATGCTCTTTCGAGATGCCCCGAAAAAAAGCGGCACCACCGAGTGAGTTCGTATGAGTGTCCCGTACATATTTAGGTGTGATAAATTCAGCCTTATAGGTGGGCACTTTTTCTCAGACACAGGAACCCATAAGTCGATCGAGCTGTTCTATTGTCGATGTCAGTAGTGCATCCTCCTGTTATCCCTTGTACATTATATTGCATATTTACTCTAATTATTTTCAAGTTTAACTTCGAAGTAATTGTATAAAATGTTCGTCCCGGATATGAAGTCGAATGAATTCGTAGCAGTGGAAGTCGTTTAATCATATTCTTTACCATAGCTTTCGAGAAAACTGACAGTAATTCGGTCTATACTGCTGTGTCGCTAAAAAGCGAAAAAATCAACCTCGAAACGTGTTTCCAACACCGCGAGATGACGTGGGAGAGTGAGGGTGGGGTTCACAATATGTTAGTCTGTAGAACCCACCTAAGAATCTACATGTCCATAAGCTGTTTTACCATTATGAGAATAAAGCAAAATGCAAGCTATGGCACCATATACAAAACAGGGTGAACCGCTTGGACATGGTTGCGAAGCTCTGCACTTTGAAAAAGATACACCGTAGGTTGTGGTGATTCAATTCGGATTCTGGACGATCCAGGCGAGAAAGCATGGTCTACCAGTATGGTTACACAGGAAAACCAGCACGAGATACAGGCCCTGCGATATAAATTAAAGCAAGCAGATCAGTGCTACAGGCGCCAGAACTGCACATGTATTTTCGTCAGCCCTGTCAAGCTTGGTTACCACGTGCTAAGGTTCAGAAGAAGTTGGCTCACAAGTTGACATCTCAGCCTGACTCATGGTCTCTCTGGTGCAGACAATGCTTTGCACTTTGCTCGCATGGGACCGCCGCAATCATTATCGGCAAGGTTAGTCATACCACTAAGGATAACGATAAAGTCAAACCACGAGTCAAACAGACAAAGAAACACAAGCCGGAGAACGACAGTGGCAAGTTTTTTTGTTCTTGTGCGGGAGTCTCCTTCTCGATAACGCTTATCGGCTGAATTGTAAGGGTGACCCTGGAAGAATGGACTACGGAAAGAACGTTCACCGTTTCTGCAATGCACGTCGCTTTACGTCTCAGAAGAAAATCCAAGCAGAAACGGTAATCTTGGAAAAGCGGAAAGCGAAGTCTAGGCTTTCTTTTTTTGTATGTCCCCTGTGAAGTCAAAATAATAAATTACGTGGTCTTGCGTGGCAAAACCACGATCTGATTATGAGGCACGCCATAGTGGGGGCCTCCGGATTAATTACGTTGATGATGATTAACAGATTTCATTGGCACAAGGCCCAAATATGGCGAAAGAGCGCCAAAGAAAACATAACAAATGAAGCGAGGATGGTAGAACGTAGCAACTGCAAGGGTTGGGAATCAGAATGTGAATGGTACATGCAACTTGGCTGTAGAGATGCCTAAAAATTTGTTGCTTTATAGTGAGTGAAACGTACAGGTTTCAAAATAATGAGAATGACTAGTGGTGTATGTTATGACCAAAAAGTTCTGTTACCCAAGGGTGATGTACTAAACTTGTAGCAGTGGCACTCGTACTTCACGAGAGAACCCTTGAGCGCAAAGGCTGGGAGGCGCGTGTTTTATAAAAATGCTAACGCAGCAGCACCTTTAGTGAGAGGATGTGCTACTTATACCTTGAGCTGATAACAATCAATGTGATAACATCAAGGAAAAACACGAGAACTAACTCGTTGTCCAACAGTGGTTCCATGCTGAAAAACATTGCGGGATGAAGGGGAATGCGTAGTCTGTGTGCCGGGGCAAAGCAGTGTTTTAACAAGACGTGAAGAACCGTGAGCGCCTCACCCCATTTATCGCAGACAGGAAGATCATCATCGGTTAATAGGCAGGAGTGAGTGCCATAAGTGTGGCCCATCCTAATGCGGCAGAAAATAATCTCAGTTTATCTTATTTTAGTTATTGGTGGCCCCTTTCCGCGGTTTGCTTAATGAGGTGAAGTTTATCTTGCGTTTAGGTGTCCCACGTACGTTGCCAACGGCCTGTCAGTTTGTTGCGAAGGAAAGTCTTTAAATTCATGACAGGGACAGCTATAGAGAAATTACTTTTTGTATTTGCTGATGTGGCTATACGGTCGGCAAGCATATTACCCTCGATGTCTATGTGACAAGGCATCCAGCGTATTATGATATGTTGATGAGATGCGTACAAAGCGCAGATGGTTGACTAAAGTTCAGTAAAGACAAGATTCTTATTTCTTTTGTAGAGAAATTAAGCCTTTGACGACGCTTAACACATCTGTAAATATTATTATCTTTTCTAGTTTTACTTCCTCGCCGCGTTGTGAATCCCACAAGAGTGCGTAGGCCTCGGCCGTATAGGTACTCGTATCAGGGTGCGAAAATCCCGGTTCCGAGAAGGATGGGCCTACTGCAGCACAAGAAACGCCGGCATGCGACTTTGAAGCATCAGTGTTGAATGCTGGGTCCGATTATTTTGACCGAAGTTCTCGGAAGTGCAAATGTGTATTTGTGGGGCGTTCTCCGTAACTTCTGCAAAAGACGTGTCACAATCTATAAGCTGCCACAGCCATGGTGGTACTGACTTGGTTGCAGCCCCGAGAGGGTTTTCAAGAAGTAGGACAGCCATTGCTTGGCTGAGGTTTCTGACGCGCAGTGAGAAAGGTTCTCTCATCGTTGGGCGATTACGGAGAAGCGTGGTGCAAGTGATTTTGTTTACGGTTTCGTTGCAAGTACGTTCACGGTTAGAGTGTGCTTTCAAAAAATACATGTAGCTGGTCGACCTTTGCAGACAGAGTGAACACTCATTCGATTCTACTAGAGACTTTGTACCGGGCTTGTTCTGAAAGCTTCATGTGGCTAGGCGTATGCGTAAATGATGAATATGATCAAGAATATTTAGGGCCCCCGGTGTAGCGGATGGATACACCACAGCCTCGTAGTCTAGACGTGATCGTACAACACTCTTGTAGACATTCGATACGCATCTTCTGTCACTGCCCCAGTTGGTTCGGGAGAGAATTTTTAGTGTTATTGCTTTCAGGCACTTGGCCTTGATATATATGATGTGGAGGATGAAATTTAGTATTGAATCGAGCATGACGCCTATGAATTTATGTTCTTTGTTCGCAGGAACGTGCTGTAATTGAAGTTTGATACGGAGTCATGGTGCAGCCCTTTCTCGAAAAAATGACGCAGGGCCTTTTATGTGAACTGATCTTAAACCCAATTACGCCTGCCTATTGGGATACTTTCTTCAGCCCAAGTGGGACTTGCCTCTAGCAGACTGCAAGACTAGGATTTGAAACCTATCTGCACGTCGTCTACGTAAACAGAATGGAAAATGGCTGGAGGTAGTGTGGCTCCGTTATTCACTACCTCCGAGCGCATCTTCCCAATAAAAAGCGTACAGCTGAGGACACCTCACTGGGGTACCTTTGTTTCCTGTGCAAATGAACGGGAGAGTGTGTTCCCTATTTTTTCTCGAAAAGTACGTTTCAAGAGGAAACTCTCAATAACGTTCAGCATGTTCCCCCTGATACCCATTCGGAACAGGTCTCGGAGGACCCCATAGTGCCACGTGGTGCCGTAGGCCTTTTCCATGTCAAGAAAAACAGATAAGAAGAACTGTTTATGGACTAAAATCATTACGAAAATGGCCTCCACACGCACGATGTGGTCGGTTGTTGATCGGCCTTCTCTGAATCCGCATTGGTACGAATCAAGCATTTTGTTTGATTCAACGTAATGTAGAAGGCGACGATTTAACATTTTTTCAAACAATTTGCAAAGGCAACTTGTTAGCGCTACCGGGCGATAGCTCGTTACTGAGGCGGGATATTTACTCTGTTTCAACACAGGGATGACAATATATAGCGTATTTCCACGAAGACGGAAGATGCCCACCTCTCCATAGAGTATTAAAGAGGGCGGGTAGCGTAATTTGTGCGTCTCTGTGGAGGTGTTTAATCATCTCACATATAGCTCTGTCGGTACCCGGAGCAGAGTTCTGACATGCATTTAGGGAAGCTTCCAGCTCAGCAACGCAGAATTACCGGTTGAATGATTCGCTTGAGCTACATTTACGGTTGAGTGGCTTCCGTAGCTCCATTTGTTTGTGCTTCAGAAAAGACAGCGAATAGGGCACAGAGCTAGAGGCACACTCAAAGTGCTCACCAAGAGTGTCGGCCTTGTCTTTCCCACTGTTTCTTTGTTCATTTACCAAGGGCAACGGATGGATTTGCGGCCCCTTCAGACTTCTCAGTCCGTCGCAAATTTTAGCCTCCTGTGTGTATGAATTAATGTTGGAAAGAAACCTCTCCTAGCTTGCCATTCTTGCTCGCCTTCGCGTCCTCCTTCCCTACGATTTGATGTGTTTGAATGCAATAAGGTTCTGTGCATTAAGATGCCGACGGAGAATGCCCCATGCTTTATTTTGTTTACTACGTGTCTGTCTGCAGTCATCGTTCACCAAGGGACTGGTCTTTAACATGTGTTAGCATTTGTCTGTGGGACGCATTTTTCTGCTTCACTGAGCATAAAAGCGGTAAAATATACTATTGCGCCGTTTATGCTAAATTTGCTATTAAAATTTTATAATAAATAACTTAATTCCATAAAATGCTCCCACTCAGCAGATGCTAAATACCATCGAGGATTATGGGGAAGATGGTCATCCTGTGTTATTAAGTTTGAAGTTACAGGGAAGTGGTCACTTCCAAAAGGATTGTTAATGATATTCCAGGACGGGCAGAAGATAGGCAGAGTCACTCGATAGGTCTATTGATGAATAGGAGTTGTGTTGGAGGTTGTAGGAGGTGGACTCCTTCTCAGTAACAGGCTTGCACTAGCAGTCAAAATTAAAATTTTCAATGAGTTGTCCTCTCGTCTCGTAACGGAAGTCTCCCTAAACCATGTTGCGACCGTTAAAATCTCTCACGAAAAGGAAAGGCTCGGGAAGCTGGTAGATGAGGTTATAAATGCCTGTTTTTTCGAGATGATTATTCGGGGGTATATAAATGGAACATACAGTGACCAGTTTTTAAATAGAATAACCCAAACTGACACCACCTCAAGGGCTGTCTGAACGGCCGCGTGTCGACAAACCACTGACTTCTCAGCAACTATTGCTGCCCCACCGAACGACGCCACAGCGTCGTCATAGTCTTTGCGGTAGACGGTATAGTGAGGAAGAAAGTCTGTGTGCGTGGGCTTCACATGTTTCTCTTGAACACACGGTAACTTTGGGTTGTTTGTGTAGGAGTTCTGTAATGTAGTCGACGTTATGAAGTCCTCTAACATTCCATTGCAGTATTTGTGTCTGCATGATGAAAAAAGTGTTTGTGCTGTGTGTTTAAGAGACGAAGATTAGCTCATGGGCCCTTTCCAGACGCCGTGACGCGGGCTTTGTCTTTTTTTTTTGGAGCAGTCGAAAGAATTTCGCAGCTCCTTAGGCACAGACTGCACCATCTGAATGGGTGTAATGTCCATCGCCCTCTTGTGCGCGATGTGTTCGCTTTGTGAGCCTCGCGTCGAGAGACGATACTCTGGAGCTTACCCACCTGGAGGTCGATGGGCCCTCCTTCACGGACGGCAAAGCAGCGCTAGCCGCTGTCGCCAAGGGGGTTCGTGGCACAGCCGCTGCCACACTCTTTGTGGGCCGGACCGACGCCGGAGTATGCTGCTACGGTGCCCCCTTGCGCGCCACATCAGCATGCCCTGTGGTATGGAAAGAAGAAACACGTTTTCGCGCTTCTTGAAACGAAATATTTTCATTCATTTTAAGTGTGGTCATGTTTTTTTTCTTTTTTTCCATGTGGGGCAAGTTCGAGAGTACGCTGCGTGTCCACCGTCGCAGTTGGGAATACGGAGCTTCCCGCGGCAGCTGTCGGTTGCATGTTCGTGTTCGCCACATTGCGCGCAGGTTAGTCAGCCTCAAGAGCTTTGTGAACCATGGACAATATCTCTGAAACTTGAAACATCTTCGAGAATCTGGGATGGGAGGTCTGACTCGGATTTTGGTATATTCTGTTTGTAGGGATTCCGGTAGCACACTCGACGCAAAGGTGAGAATCAGATGTTTAGTTGGAATATCCTGGTTGTCCCACGTGATCTTTATACTTTGCACTTGGATTACATTGTGTTTTTCCAGCCCTCCAGGAGCCCTTCCTCGCTCAGGCTCAAGACACCTTCATCAGCGATAATTCCTTTACTTGTGTTCAGTGATCAATGGGGGGTAACAGTGATCGGCACATTACTACGAGATCCGAGAGTTCGCCGTGCTGTTGGTTGTTGCGCCACTGCTCATTTGCGTCGCTTTGTAGCCAGCACCTAGTGTCTCAGTGAGACATTTAGCTACAGTGAAAGGTGAAATAGTTCTGTCTTTTCGGGATCTTGATTATGTAGAGCAGGGAAGCGTGGCAATGTTTCGTTGCGTTGGCTGAACAGCTGGAAAAGCTTTTCAGTGCGTCCTCCTTTGGAAAGAGCATAATAGGGAAGTGGGGAAAACGACGTCTTAACCATGCAGAATTTATTTGATTTCGGCAGCTGCGCCAGCCGCCCACCCCTGAGCCCAACAAGGGGACGCTACGAGTACGGAAGGAAACGCAGACGCCAGCTGTACCTAGCTACAATAACCTAAGATATTATACCCAAGGTTTGATATTCTACACCAGGTTAACCCTTGCTGCCTGTGAAATCGGGAGTAAACGAAGACAGGAAAGGTTGAAAGTAAGGGAGAAAGGCGCAGTTTTGAGAGGAGGACAGGAATAGGCAACTGCGGATTTCCCCCGCGTTTGTGAGTCCGGAGGTGCCGTCTACGTGAAGTAGAAGCCAAAGGGGTGTGTTGCCTTCGCCGAGGGGCCGCAGAGGCTTAAGCACCCGGCATTGGCTGAATCCCCAGTATCCCGGACACAGCTAAGCTGCGAACGGCTACACAGAGTAGGGTTCAACCCTTATGTGCTCGGGTACGTGGTGTCGCAACACACCAAACACCTGCTGACGCAGGCACCCCTGCGGGGCGGAATAATTTTGACCACCTGGGTTTCTTTAGCGCGCACCTAATGCACAGTACATGGGCGTAGCTACAAGTGTCTGATGTATTAGCAAGCGGTTATGATATATATTCCTTCCCTCAAAATGCATGGCCATGTTGATCTAAATTGCTCGAAAGTGTTTCAGCGTTTTTTCCGTTCTTTCTTTTCCTTCTCTCCCGTCTCCCAGAGTATGGTAGCCAACCAGACGAATTTCTGGTTAACATCCCTGCCTTCTCTGTTTATTTCCTCCTCCTCTTCCGCTCACCAGTGACTTCCCACTAACAAAAGTTCCAGCAGCTTTGCAACAATCATTTAATCTGTACGACACAATGACCAAGTGAGCGCCACGCTCTAGTAAGGCGTAGCCGGTGCAGCGTCGGTAAACAAAGATATCACAGGTCACAGTGTGAAAATACTATTCCTCCACGGCAAACAGCAAGGACGCGAGTACGTTCACTGAGTGTGTGAGACGAATGTACCGACTGTTCTTTGCACTGCCAACTCTCAATGAAGTCTCCCGCGCCTCTCCCCCTCCACCCCCCCCCTCCCCAGGAGAGTATAGGGGTAATTACCTGTTAGATTTATATAGTAATTTTAGATTGGGAAATCAGAAATGAAAATAGAACTCTGCCGCCCATTGGAGCGACACGCGGCTCATACCGCAAGCCTTACGCTCGCTCCACCATAAGAAAGCTCCTTGTAGTTTAAAGAGATAGATAACTCATTTTGAAGGTTTCAAGGAGTCTCAAGGAGTTTCACTGATTTTCGAACCTCTTTCGTGGCGCGATTTAGAGCCCATCGTTCGAAGTTTCTATATTCAATGTATACCAGGTGCGGTTTATAGACAATACAGAATTTTTAAAAAAGCCTCTTGTAGATAGCGCGATTATAATCCCTAAAGTGGATTGCTCAAAGAGGGGAACATTACTTGAAAGGAATAACAAAAACGCACAATTCATTAATTAACAAATTCTAGCTAATTAAGATTCAATTTATCATTCCACGGTACAGGCTGCAACTGACAAAATGCATAGCAATATATGCTATATTGCATACAATATATGCAAAGCATATTCGCTTGGAACCAATTAAGAGAATGGAACCGATTTAGAGATGGTGCATGGTCACACTTGCGGTAAAAATGCATTGTCGTTCTACTTGACTGTTTTAACAAAACGCTAGCTTATGTGTTGAAGAACAACATAGCTGGAAAGCCAATGGATTTTGTCACACACATCTGAAATTATTATCTCGAAGCTGGTTCAATCAGAAGAGTTTGTTCTAAGTGAATACTCGCCTTGAGAACTCAACGGCTGCATTTTTGTTCATTGTTCGGAAATGTGGTACGGGGCAAGTCGATAAGCGATAAGTCGCAATGACGCCATTGGCTACAATTAACAAATTCAGTATGTGACAAGAAGTAAGTAAGAACTGAGCTATTGAAATTTTGTTATTACGCAGTCCTCGCGGAACTAATGGCCGTCTGTTAAAGAAATGCAGCTCACGGATTACAACTGCGCTTACTGCCACAGGTAATCCTTAAAAATTATGCAGTTTAATAAAAGAAAGTTGCAATTTCGCCTGAAAGGCGAAGCATCGATTGCGATAGCAAATTCGCAGACAGCTATTCAAAGTAAAGATATCAGACTTATTGACTGTATAAGCTTGTCTACATTCGCTTATTAACTAAATTAACAAGCATGATTTCACGCGTGCACAGGTAAACATGAACACAACTCACTCAATGACCGCGGAAACTCACTGTAAGAACGATGGAGTGAGGAAGCGCGTCTACAGCAGCGAGCGAATTGACCTTCGTGCTGCCTCTCGCATCAACGCACACTAAGCCGCAAGAGCACTGCGCGCGGTGGGCTCTGTTCCCGTCGCAGATGGCTTTCAGGAAATGGGCGCCCGCGTGCCATGCCGTACGCAGTTGTCTCCAGAAGAGAACGACCCGCACGATGGAAGACGGCGTGCTTTCTCCCTGCTTTCCTCTTCTGCGCGCGTGAAATTCAGCCGTGATTGTCGGGCTGACCCTCGCAAGCTTTCCCTCGCAAACAGAGCAAACAGTGCGGCGACGGTGTTATCGCCCTTGGACTTTATACGAAACATCACGATGACGCCAACGGCAAAAGTGCGCCTTGAGTGTCCATGCAATTGATATCGCACTAAAACATCGTACCCACCGAACAGCCGTTCTGCGAACTCTGTTGCAAACGGATGCCGGTGAAAGTGATAACTGGTATCAGTGGCCATAACACGCTGCAAGAGTCAAGGAATTCGAATGGCAGAACGGTACTCCTATGAAACGCTGCGATATTGTGCTCAGAAACAGTGTATTTATATTTTTATGGCTGTAGAGGTGCCGCAGAAATTGTTCTGCTTTTCAAGCTTTTCCTGCTGGCGTGAGAATGGGTCTGAACGACGGACCAATGGAAGAACGTGAAGACGAGTGACGCCTTGGCAAATACCATGGCCCACCGCCGCAGACGAGAAGAACGCCGTCTATAGCTCTTCATACTTATTTCGCGCAATATAATGACACCTACAATAAAGCGACATTTAGGGGCTCTCGTGACTGTAAAACCCCTAGCAACCCGCCACGGTCTCTTCGTGACTACAGAGTTGACCTGCTGAGGACGCAGTCGCGGGTTGGATCACGGCCGCCGCGTCCGCAATTCGACGGGGACGAAATGCAAGAGCATTCGTCTACTCAGATTTAGGTTAAATAGTCCCAAGTGGTCAAAACTAATCCCGAGTCCTCCACTACGGCGCGTCTTGTAATCCGATCATTGTCTTGGCACGTAAAATCCTGCAATTCTTGAACCTCTAGCAGGAACAAGAGCTGCCGATACGAGAGATGTTCATATCGGAACCAGCGCACGATTACCGCGGCACTTCCGCTGCCAAGTGCACTGCGCGTAGCCGCTCGCGTCTAGGGAGGCCCCTCGAACAACGTCTCGCCGTCGCACGGTTTACTCTCGCCAATGCGCACCTGCCGCAGGTCACGCGACCTTCAACGCACGGCGTTCAACACACGGCGCGCGAGCCACGAATGTGATGTTAATACTGGGACAGCGCGACGGCGGCCATGGCTCATGTACGCCCCATGTTGCTATCGCAATAGATATGCTTTGAATTCTGGGACGTCACGCTGACGTGCGTGCGCTGAGGTTTGGGGAATTCGAGAAAGCGAAGTTTGGCTTTTATCTTCTGCAGACGTAACAATTAACTACCATATGAATGAAAATATAGTCGGGAAGGAATGCTTTATCAGTACGACCTGATTTCCTGTTGCCCTATTCAGTGTTCATTTAGTTAGCACCTCCGCTGTAACGTTGGCACTCACCGATGGTTATAATCGTGCCAGATTGCGTGTGAAGGGTTCGCTGTAAACAAACTGAGCTAACCAGGAGGCTATGGCAGGATATGGCAGAGCGAGCGTGAATTTATTGACAAAGCTAAGCTCTGGAAAATTGTCCAAGCGATCGTGGAGGCAATGGCAATGCACTTGCTAAGTTATTGTGTGTTCGACGTGTGAAATTCAGTACGTTAAGAGACCACAGATAATCAGTTTCGTTATTAAACGGGTCTTATCGCTCATCAGCCTACAAGGTCACACGAGCTTGATATATTTTAGTTCCTGACAGTTAACACGTTGCACCTTATCCAGTGCGCGTGACTGACCTCCCACACTACTTCACTCCCGCATCCACCTCCTCAAGTGTAGGGTAGCAAATTGGACAAAGGCTAGCTAAATTCCCTGCCTTTGCTTCAATTTCCGTCTTCCTAAGCAGAAGTATAGTAATTGGAGAAATTTAGCAGTTTCCGCTGAGTCAGTCAAGAGGTAAATGTAGATGGAGGTAAACTACTAAGTCGTAGGGCCGGCGTGGACTTGTCGTGAATGCTGTGCTTGAACTCTGTGCTGATAATCGATGGCGCGTTGTAATAAACGATCGTGAGGACATTTTTCTTTTTGTCGCGATCAACGCTAAATAACCTGTTCACGTGGACATCACGAGCACATACAGTCCATATACCGTGTCGAACGTCTCGCAATACGCCAACAAACAACAATGATAACTAAAGGGATACCACGCTTCCATAGCGCGTATTTCTTATTGCGCAATGGGCACGGAAAACCAGAGCCAACATTGAGGCAACAACAAGGAAACAAAGATCAAAGAGGCAACAGACCTCGTGAAGGGGCTTATCTGAAAGGCTGCCTCGAGAAGTGATACGACTACAGTCGCATGGTGCACCTGGAAAGCAAACGGTGCGGTCAACCATACGGCCTCTGTCGCAATAGTGTGCTTACGCCGTCAGACGAGATGTGAGAAAATCCGGCCGTTGTATCTGGATAATGCCGCAACAGCTGATACGGCAAATGAGATCTTTATTCCATTGGGGCCTCAGCGCAAGTTCGGTCGAGGCGGGCATCGACGCGACACTGAAATTTTTGCGTACTGCGTCCGATCCCTTTGCAGAAGATGAGCACATTTTTACCCCTACTTGTGCTTACCCTTTCTTTTTGGGTATTCACCGAAGCAAATGATACTTCCTACAAGGAACTAAGGTTCAGGACAAAGGTAAGAACTTGTTTTACTCCTCTTATTATTAAAGCGAAGCGTTGTTTGACTCTTACCCGGAGTTTGGCGTTCGCCGTTTCCTCGTTGTATCTATTCGTGGATATTTGGTGGAATACAAGTACGATCAAACGGGCTTCTACTATGTGTCCAAAGTAACTTGTGCCAAAATTTAAAAATATGGAAATGCCACGTAACGGGATAGAACCAAGGTAATGTTAATTGTTGTCGCTTGAAACAAGTCGGTCTATTTTTGTGTGTTTTGCCTAATTACCTAATTAATTACAATATAATGCGCATCACCGGCTAGTCGCATGCCACAGTTTTCGTGTCTTGTTGTCTTTCTTTGAGGCTTGGAAAAAAAAAAGCCTTTTGTACCATGTAGACACACTTAAATGTTATATATGTATCGATTAAGTTACTTGCAACGTCATAAGTCACGACGGCTGCTTATAGAGTACCAAATAACTCACTGTATAGGTGACAATCGATAACTGCAGGTAGACCACTTTGCGTTCCACAATAACAAGACATTCGAGTTGCGCTACCTAATGGACGATAGGTACTGGGATCGCGACGGCGGACCCATCTTCATCTACACTGGCAACGAGAACAGGATTGAAGCCTTCGCAGAGGCCACGGTAAGCTACTTCCTTCGGCGTCCAAAGTTGCGGAATGCGGGAAGCTCGCCGAGTGTCGTTAACGTTCCAACTGTTTCGTTACGTACAGGGTGCCTTGTGGGAGTGGGCTCCCGAGTTCGGCGCCCTCGTGATTTTCGCGGAGCACAGGTTCTTCGGCCAGTCCCTTCCGTTCGGCAACGAATCATTCCAGGTGACAAAGCTATTTAGATCTGGTATGGTACTAGATCATGATATTCGTTCTGCCAACTGAAGCAACCGAGCAGTTCTTCCCAGGAGCGTTTGCTTGCCACAGGGGGGGTGAGCGTCAATGCCGGGGCTTTCGTTATCATTAATATTTTTTTTTTTTTTTTTGGGGGGGGGGGGGGCGTGTAACGATCGTCTTTCCCTCGCCGCCTATAACCGATCGCTGCGTGCGCAACAAGAACAGAGCGTTTAAAAAGTGCTCCTTCGCCGATAGAATTTCTCATCAATAATCACTGGAGGAAACTCTGGCGCTGCCATCGCTCAGTCATACCATGGGAATGATGGTTAGTACATTGGTTTGTGTAATCTTTGTTCTTGTGGCTTCAGACGTTCTAGATGCCTTATTTACTACGCTTTATCTGCCTTTATCGGCCTTAACTTCAAAGCTACCCTACTTTTTTTTAATGAAGAAAGCAATAAGACTTCTCGCACGTACAACTATTGCGCAATGTTGCATTTAGAACGCAAAATTCTTCCCGAAAATGGTCAGTTAGCAAAGTCACAAATTCGCTTGAAGCAAGAAGGAGAAACTTTAGGGGCATTACATGTACTGACCACCATTCACATGTTGGATGAGCCGATATACTTGCAGCTTCTGTAGACACTAGCGCCAACGTATCGTCTAGCGATCGAAAAAAAAAATACTATGCCTTCGCCTGAGGCGTCAGCGAGGCAATGGTCAAAAATGCATAGGAGGACCACCACATATTTTGTTTTCGCATGCCGTGCAGTGCACGCTGCTAGAGCGTACAGAGATACAGGCCGGGCCCCCGATCACGCGCTCCGTTTGCTTTGCGAGGGCACCCGCACTTATTTTAATATATTCGCAACCCTTCATTGTATAGGTGCACATGATTATCGCAATAAAGCCCGTCCTTTGCTCTCGAGGTTTCGCTGTTGCAATCTTCACAACACGCCGGTGTATACGGAACCATTGTTTGCAGCCGGAACTGTAAGTTTGTCTATGATACCATTGTAAGGGAGTGTCTTATCTATGCCACAGACACAAACCGCGGGCGCCTAAAAGTTATTCAAACAAAAGTAAGCTCTCGAAAATAGGAGCACCTTTAAGCACAGTGAATGCTTTTCGTTTCTGTATTGCTGTCACCAGCCTTATGATTAGTAAGCAGGCTTTGTGCCCCTTCCGGTGGCAGTTTCCAGCCAGCTCCTGGCTTTGCCTTTCCTTTTAAGTGCATATATGTGTTCAAAACAAATAATAATAATAATAATAATAATTATTATTATTATTATTATTATTATATGTGTTTAGAGAATTAAACAAGATGGATTTGTGAAAATGTCGTATATGCATGACAGCTGCATGTTGCCTGTGGTGCTTTACAGCACTGGGGATGTACACGTACGGCGTTGGCATTTCTGCGACATTTGTGATTACGTTAATAAGTAAGTTACGAAGTGTACAGGGGGTTAAATAAGCCACCTTAAGTGACCAGTGTGTCATGACCCGAAAAACAACCCGTTTAATACTGAGGTTACCGCAGTCGTACTATAGGCCGAAAAGAAGGGTTCGGATGTAGATAATTATAGGATTACTATCGATGTTACCGTTTAAATCTAAAAAGTGTAATATGTATGTGCTGTTGTCAGTGGTCATTCGCTGCACAGACATAGCGCTTAACCAAAGTAGCTCCCGGTAGGTTGAGGTTCGCCACGTCTTACTTATTAAATTACGCGGTTTAACGTGCCAAAACCACTTTCTGATTATGAGGCACGCCGTAGTGGAGGACTCCGGAAATTTCGACCACCTGGGGGTCTTTAACGTGCACCTAAATCTAAGTACACGGGTGTTTTTGCATTTCGCCCCCATCGAAATGCGGCCGCCGTGGCCGGGATTCGATCCCGCGACCTCGTGCTCAGCAGCCCAACACCATAGCCACTGAGCAACCACGGCGGGTTCGCCACGTCTTACTAGTAGCCGTTGCTTGCTTGCCAGTCTAAACGTCAGGAAAAACTTGCCTGATTGTAATGCTCGCCTTGATAAGTGACGTCGCTATCTCTCCCGCGTGTGCATATTCATATCCGTTCATTGTTTAGGGCGGCGCAATCGCCCCCTACGACAAAACGGAGGTACCGATCAAGCGTCACCGCCTGCGGAAAGCAAAGCGCACATTGTTACACATCCGTGCGGACGCCAATGCGCAACCGTCGCCAGGCGTTGTCCGTATCTATTGAATGCGACCAGAGGGCTGCTCGAGTGCTCCACACAGCCGGGAACAAGTCTGCACTTTTCTTACGATGTATAACACTTCCGGTTTTGCGATTTTTACGTTGTCATTGATTGGGCTTAAGAAACGCAATAGCTGCACGATAACTGCATTCGCTGTTCTTTATATGCAAATGAAAATAAAATAAAAAAGCATAGTCACGTCATCATGGTTACAGCTTTTCCTTCTCACATAACACCAATAAGCATATAAGAGAGCAAACGTCACAAGTTCGAAAAATCATGAGCGGGGTGAGTGACAGAGCGTAAAGGGCCGGTTTCTTCGCCTGTATACGATCGATTGGTTGATAGACTGATTGCTTCCTTTGATTGCATTTTTTTTCAACGCTCAACCCATACACTACAGAGCCCTGACAAGCTGGGCTACCTGACGAGCGACCAGGCCTTGGCTGACTATGCCGACCTAATTCTGCACCTCAAGTACACCTTGCCCGGAGCCGAGAAGAGTCCGGTGGTCGCGTTTGGCGGCTCGTACGGTGCAATGCTCGCCGCCTGGATGAGGCTTAAATACCCGCACATTGTCGAAGGGTGAGAACGCTTATTTATGTAGTGACGCCTGTGAAGTGTTTAAGGTTGTGCGATATATTTTCCGCTTGTATAAATTGTGATCACGCGCGATCTCACTGACCTGTAAGACTGATTTCGGAGTTAATGTCGCATATGAGACAGCTGTAACAGTTGCGGTCGGACGTCAGGTTTCAACTACCAACACAAAAGACAACTACGACAAGCGTCTTATAGCAAGAACTGCGCTCGCAATAAGAACAACAACCTGCACCGAAATCCGGGCCTCGTCGAGGTACGTCGGATCAAGCAAACTACAACGGTGGTGGTACTTTTTGAAGGACAAAGAGTGCCAAACCACGTTATTTGTGGTAACGTACTCATGCCCTGTTACCTCTACCGACGACAGATAGATGTGTGCTACGGCTGTGGTGAAATCGGACATAGATCCGACGTGTGTCCCAATCCGGCAAGTGTTCGAAAGTGTAGGGGCTGTGGAATCACTTCCCCACCTGAAGATCATCATTGCGATCCCAAGTGCGCTATTTGCGGTGGCGCACACCACACTGGGGACCGAAAATGCAGTCGAAGATTCCAGATGCCTTATATTGTGAGGCAAAGGCGTCGAAGGCGCCAACGACAGCAAGCACGCTGTACACAGGTGGCCGACGACATTGAAGACAGCGACAATCCCCAGCGCAAAGGGGTCATGCAAGAAATTGACCCCAACTTGCGCTCTCGCACGAGAGAACGCTCCAGCTCACGAGGGCGCTCCCGCTCCAGAGGGCGTTCTCGATCCAGAGGACAACCCAACTCTGGCGAATCTTCTAGTGTTGACCAGCAACCCCGAGGACCTGGGGCAAGATCGAGGTCCCGTTCACAGTCGACCCCAAGAGCAACCTGGGCCGATCGAGTCAAGAACGGAGGCCTTGGGAAACCAGGACAACCGACAAGGGCAAGGTCTAGGAGTACTAATGGTAGGGCACAGCCGGAACGTGAGTCAAATCCCCGAATATTGGCATTAGAATCAGAAAATCGGAAATTAAGGCAAGAGCTGTCTGAGCTCAGGGAGGCTTTCAAATCCTTTAAAGAAAGGTCCGAAACACCCCGTAGTCAGATGGAGACAACGGCTCCAAAACCCTTGGCCGGCAAACCTAAACGTAAAGCCCCCCACCCCGTTCCCATTAGCGAAACAGAGGAGGAAGATTTAGAAACCTCTGAGGCAGAGGAGATGGGAGAGAGTGAGGCACCCCCCAAACACAAAAAAGTCAGAATAGCCGCAAGGTTAGCCACAATAGACAGGACTCTGGCGAAAATCATGGAGCTCATCACTAATCTAGATGCTCGAGTGGGTCAACTAGAAAGGCCCAAAGTTAAGGCAAAGGCAAGCGCAGCGGCTGCATCGGCAGTCCACGGAGGCACAAACGGTAGCCCGAGCGCGGACTCTAGGGGTTCGGGTAGTCAACCAGTGGTATCATAATGGCTTCAAACGACAACAATAACATTAAAATATGGCAGTGGAATTGTGCGAGTTTCCGAAGGCGCAAGGCTCCCCTGCAGCAGCTCATTAGATCGGCCAAAGTTAAGCCGCACGTTATTCTCTTACAGGAAACACTAGCTAAGGAGGATATCTCTCTACCGGGTTACAAGTCCGAAACCTTGACCATTCCAGGGGGTCGGGGAATAGCGACTTTGGTTCGAAAGGGTACCTCCTATGAAACTCACGAGCTTCCCAAGTACAAGGTTGGTCTAGAAGCACAAATGATCGAACTCATTCTGAAGAACAAAAAAGCAGCTAACGTGTATATAGCTAACGTTTATAGCTCTCCGCAAGATAGGAAAAGGGATTTTAAGACCCTCTTGGGCCGCATTTCCAGTAAGGCAGATACAGCCCCACTCGTAGTGGCTGGGGACTTCAACGCTCCCAACAAAGAATGGGGCTATGGTCATCAGAGCGTCAAGGGTACTAATTTAGCAACCACGGCAAGTGAATTAAAATTTGCTCTTATTACAGATGCTAACTTCCCCACGAGAATTGGTACCTCCACTACCAGAGATACAACCCCCGATCTTACATTCCTTCGGGGAATTGAAGGCTCATGGGACAATCTGCAGGAGAATTTAGGAAGTGATCACTACATAATTGAAATCATCTTACAGACCCAACCACCACCACTAAGGAAATATGAATACGTGGACTGGGATCTCTTCCGTAAGCTGCGTAAGGAAACCAGCATAGATGACGAATCTTATGAGGAGCTTTTAGATCAGCTAAAGGCAACGGTTAAGAAAGCTACTAAAATAGTCTCAACAGAAATCGAAGTCCCAAAAATGGACTCCAAGCTAGCTCACATGCTCGAAGCGAAAAATGCCCTTCTAACCAGATGGAAGAGTCACAGACTCAATAGAAGACTTAGAGCCAAGGTCGCCCAAGTTAATCGTGATATCGAAACATACGCGGCTCAACTTTCAGGTCAACAATGGGACGAAACTTGCTTAGAAACAGACGGCAGATTGCGCAGAGGAGGCAAATGGAACCTATTGAAGAGCCTACTTAATGACAAGCTCTCCAGAGGTACTACAAACCTCGCCATAAACAGGCTCGTCAATAAACAGATAACTATAGGGCGGACAGCAACAGAGGTCGCAAACGACCTCGCACACATGTACCTGCCACTTAAAAATGAATATGAAAACGAAGAAGAAATAAGCGAACCTTACTCCGGAATATCGCAACCGGACTTGGACAGTGACTTCACTGCAGCTGAGATAAGGCATGTACTTTTTAATTTAAATGGGAGATCTGCCCCGGGTCCGGATGGCATCACAAATAAACTTTTGCGAAACCTGGACGATGATGCCATAGACATTATCACGGTCAAAATTAATAGTCACTGGAGATCCGGCACTGTCCCACCGGAATGGAGGGAGGCCAAGGTGACGTTTATACCGAAACCCGGCAAACCACTAACAATGGAGAACCTCAGGCCCATATCACTTACATCCTGTATTGGCAAAGTAGCCGAACATGCTATTCATAATAGGATAATAGAACACATAGAAAACCAGGAGCTTTTCAGACACAATCTCATAGGCTTTCGGAAGGCATTATCCACACAGGACGCCATGCTAATGATCAAACGGGCTATTATTGACGACCCTAGCAGGGACGTAAAGGGCCTCCTAGGTCTGGATCTTAACAAAGCATTTGATACGGTTGCACATAAACATATCCTACATGAAATCTCAACCTTGAACCTGGGAAGCAATTTTTACAATTATGTGAGGTCCTTTCTAGCTAATCGGACAGCTCGGGTCAAACTCGGGATAGTCACAGGCGGTCCATACAATTTAGGCAACAACGGCACACCACAAGGTTCAGTACTGTCTCCACTCCTCTTTAACATTGCCATGCACAGGCTCTCGGAGGAATTGTCCAAAATCCCGAGCTTGGGGCACGTCATATATGCTGACGATATCACAGTGTGGGTCCCTAGGGGGTCACTCGCAGCACTAGAGCAGACACTACAGGCAGCGATAGACACCACAGAATCCTTCCTTAAGGGCACCGGACTCAGGCTATCACCTAGTAAATCTGAGCTGCTGCTCTTCAGACAGGGGAGACAAGGTGTTAGAAACCTTGTGCCTTTAGAAACTCTGCCAATAAAAATCACAGACAACACAGGACGGGTCATACCCAGAGTAGAGCAAATAAAAATTCTGGGTCTCCTCATTGACGCAAGGAGCTGTAACGCTACGGCGCTAAACCGTCTCACAGGTCAGGCCAACAGTACTTTAAAGCTCCTGGGCAGGGTCTCAAACCGAAATGCAGGCCTCAAGGAGGACAATCTCATCAGAGCATATCATGCATTTTTCATCAGTCATGTGACGTATATTGCATCATACCTGAACTGGGGGAAGGGAGAGAAGGCTAAGCTAAACGCGCTTATACGCTCCGGACTCAAAAGGGCTCTGGGACTCCCGCACGGAACGAGTACCGAACTCCTCAACAAGTTAGGACTTCATAACACTATAGATGAACTCATTGAGGCACATTCGATGTCACAAATTGCAAGACTCTCCAACACTAAGCCAGGGTGTAAAATTCTAGATGAAGTCGGAATACTGCCTCGAGGAGGAGACGTCTCTAAGTTCAAAATACCCAAGGAGGTGGAGACACAATTAGTTGTAGGCCCCATACCTAGAAATATTCATCCTGTGTACAACAAGGGCAGAAGGGACGCCAGGGCCAAATGCATTCTGGGTAAACTGCACCAACAACACAGCTCAGCTCTTTTTGTCGATGCAACTAGTTATGGATCGGGCAACCGCTACGCTCTTGCCGTGGTCGATGAGAGCGGTAAATTAATAAACGCGGCGTCACTAAGAACGACCTCCATTCATGCCGCCGAAGAAGCAAGCATAGCACTTGCAATTACAATGAGGAGAGGCTCCACGATTTTCTCTGATTCCCGTACAGCTATTAGGAATTACTCAGCCGGCTTCATCTCAGTGGAAGCACACAAGTTACTTTTACACAGTATTAATACTCGTAATTACGACCAACTGGGTAGCTCACACCTAGTCTGGTTTCCGGCTCATCAGGGCCACGCGGTCAGCCCCAGTGGCTGCAATGCTAACGAGCAAGCTCACTCTGCTGTGCGAGATCTCACATGCCGCGCATCAGATCAGGAACTGCTCCAGGATGACTGCGGCTCCTACAAAGACCCACTTACTACTTTTCACGAGATCACCTCACACTATAGGGAAGGCAGGAGGTTTTTTCCTCCCCCCCATCAGAAGCTCAACCGAGCTCAGGCAGTCACATTAAGAATGCTTCAAACTAAATCTTATCCCACACCTTTTGTGCTTAACAAAATTGACCGGGATTTTCCCGCGGAATGTAAAAGTTGTGGACACACTTCGTGCCTATTTGATCATATGTTCTGGCTGTGCCCCAACCAAAGGGCTTCGGATCTCAACAGTGAGGAGGACTGGAGTCGGCGCATATCCAGCGAAGTCCTCCAAGATCAACTCCTGGCCGTCCGGAGAGCTCACGACATCGGGAAAGCCTTTGGCTTACCGGTGCCTACGTGGGCGGAGCCACCGACTTAGCCTGGGGGCTTGTGCCCTCGGACCCTAGTCTCTCTGGACTAAAATAAAGTTCTTGCCATGCCATGCCATGCACGGTTGAAAACCTTCAGGCGTTGCGACATTTCTGCGCTTGAAAGTGCCACGAAGAAATAAATGGCAGACTCACAGCGTATGCTGAATTGAAAACAAAAAAAATAGTGCCTGAGTGTGCTCGCATATATCTGAAGGCCTGCGGTGAGAATCAAGAAATAATGCTTACTAAGGACAGGACATAATATTATTGACCGAAACGTCAGTAGCTTGCCTATTATTTAGCTTCATAAAAACATTTTGGCGGGAATTGAAAGAGAAATTCTATATTAAAGCTTGTTTAAGGCGGTGCGACAATTTACTTATTTTACATGCTGAGGGCTAAGAAATTAGGAGGGGAGCGGTAAAATCCATTATAGCAACAAACATGCAACAAATAAACATAAATAACATCAGATATTCTCTGCAAACCGTATAATGTTAGCCAATACCTCTCACAAATGCTTTATATGGGCGATGGCGGAAATGCCTCTAAGATGTTGGTTTCATTCCTGCAATATTTTGAGAAGAAAAAAAAATACTCTCATGCATTTTCTAGTGTAGGGTTCATTTCAAAATTTACAGCGCTAATTCATTCAGAACGGCATGAGCTGGGATTGAGAAACTAGTTTGTCGCGAACGTTCAATTTTGTATACAGTAACTTGTGAATAAAACTGAACTTTGTTACGCATTCTATGTAATGCTAGCGCATGAAGTGCTGGTTTACCTTGAAATGAGTTTATGCTTCTGGTAAGATTACAATCTGAAACGGCGAATTCCTCTTAACCCTTTCAGAGTGGCTCTAGGAAAACACTTTATAGAAGTCACTTCCGGGCTGATATCTTTCTCTATGGGATGGTCAAAAAAAAAAAAAAGGTGGCAAAGTATGCAGCGCCGTGGCAAACGCAGCTTCACAAAGCATCAGCTACGACGCCTTGGTTTTATTACAGGGCTGATGTTTGCAGGCATCGAGCTCTAAACCGAGTGTTCCAAGCCTTTAAACCCACCAAGAGAGAAGGAGACAGAAGAGGCGAAATGCAGAGATGTTAACACGTATAAACCTGCTGTTGGCTACTCTGCACTGAAAGTGGGGGAGGAGGGAGGTAGAGGGGGAAAGGAGTCAGAATTCGTGCTAAACAATTAGCGCACTGCGGTTGTATTAAATGAACACCGTTCAAAATAAGGAACGCGTACGGAGCAAAACATGGCAGAGGAGGTACAGGCGCCCAAATCTTTAGCTGGTGTGCGGGAGCAGCGACTTTTCCGGGCGTCAGCGCCGTATGACGGGTCGAGGCTGGAAACAGCCTAGCAGACGATGGGCCCAGCTGAGCGCGCTTTGGCCGCATGCGCTTAGCCTCAGACTGTTTTCAGCCTCGCCCCGTCATACGGCGCTGACGCCCGGAAAAGTCGCTGCTCCCGCACACCAGCTAAAGATTTGGGCGCCTGTACACTGCAAGAGACCACATTCATTGTCGCGACCACTTCTGCCTGAGTTTCCATCAAGTTTCTTGGTAAGGATCGTCCCAATTCTTCCTCCTCTTCCAGAGCCCTGACGTCTGGCGGGCCGTTCAACATGCCACCAGGTCTCTCTCCATGCTCAACGTACAGTGAAGCGGTCACCAAGGCCTACAGGAGCGTGTCTGAGCAGTGTGTCAACGCCATACGTAATTCGTGGTCTGTTATGGAGAGTCTTGCTTCCACAGGTACGCACGGAGGTCAGAACTGACGACAAAGACACTTCTCCACTTTCAGAGCGTTCTGCTGCTGTGTCACCTTCTACCTAAAGTCATTCCTACGTTCTGTCCGAAAGAAAAAAAAGTAATTCCAGATTTTTTCCCCGCTTTACATGTTTTCAAACAAAGAGCATGCGACATCGCATAGTGAAGAAGACAGGCTATTGACGCTGTAGGGAAATAGATTCCTGCTTCGTTATTCGGTTAAAAAGGTTCTTGGGTTTTACGTGCAAAGATAATAATCTTTGCACGTAAAACCCAAGAACCTTTTTTAGTCTCTGGTTAGTCTTTAGTCTCTGGTCTCTGGTTATCAGTCGCGCAGCATAGTGGGGAACTCCCGAGTAACTTTGTCCACATGGGGTTCTTTAACGTTCAAACAATGAACGCTATACAGGCTGATGTTTGTCTTTTTTTTCATTTTTTTTTGCATTTTGACCACACCGAAATGCGGCTGCCGTGGGCGGGTTTTGATTTCACGCACTTGCGCTTATCGGCGCAACGCCGAAGCCTCACCACCCCAACGGCTTCGATCACCTAACGATAATCATGGGAATGAAGCGCTTCAGAACTATTTCAAACATAGCTGACTTTTCTCAAGAAAGATGGCCTCGCATATGGTTTGTCACAGTCGCGTTAACTACGTCTGCAAGGTTGTGTAACTCGAAAGGAACGGTCTACTGTTTCGAACATTTGGAAACTGACGGCAGCAACGCTGCATGTATCTTTGTGACGTCATAATGTGCTGCTTGCGCAGCATATATGAAAAATCAGCCCACAGTTCCCACACGCACATTAGCAAGAGCGTCGGATCTCGTGCAATTACTTTGATGGTAATAGCACTCTTTATATTATTCACAGAAACAAGTCTGTATTGTGAAGGAAACTAGAACTGGCCCCAGAACGTATGCTAGCCGAATGCATGTCGCCATTCGCATGTTCGTGTTGAAATGGTTCACGGTTCGGCTCATGCCTCTGTACTATTCACGTCGTGAACGTAAACAGCAGGATAGCCGAGACAACAGCCAATAAGGGAACACTACTAACGCCATCATGAACTTGTTTCCGGATAGGCCGGCGCAAGGTATGTCTCACATCGCTCTGCACATTGCTGCTGGGACAGAAAACACGCCCCTGCCTCGATGGGACGTAACCAGTGATGTATTTTTCTTTTGGCCGCCTGAGTGAGGCTAGAAACAGATATAATAGCCACTTCTATAACCCAAATTACAATATATATACGCAGTGTCGCCTTTCGTGCCTCTTCGCCTTCATGCTCGTTTTGCACTGCCTTCGTCAGAAATATGCAGGGCAGTTATTGGCGCCATCACAGGCTTTCCACGTAATATAAAACACGAGCGCCTGCACTAATTGACCAGAGTAATTAAATGCAAGAAGAACTAACTTAACAAGTTCTTATCTTGCAAAAAGAGTTGCAGCTACTGCTCGAATATGTGGACCAATCGTCAAACCTCGTGCTTGGCCCTCTGTAAAGCTTTAGTAGCTACAGAGCCCCAGAGGTCGAGAGGGACACTGCTTGTTGATCTGCCAAATTATAAGACACCTGGCCCGCGATAAACGCTCTGCAAGAAGGGCCGGGTGGCAAGCCTTGTCACACACGCAATGACTTCGTAACGTTTGGCCGACTGCTGCAAATATAAACTATTCCATGTCATTGGTAGTCACAAATACAGGTTTTTAATATGAGAACCCGGTGGTCTCTGCGCTTCTATAATCTACGATCGAGCGCGCAAATTAAGCGAAAATTAAGAAAAGCTGACGCCAGCATGGATATTGCCCGTTGCCGAATGAGCGCAGGAAATTAACCAAATTAACCAGGACCAGAACGAATGAATGGATAAACCTTTATTTGAAACAGTGGCTTATCACTCGTGGTGGGAGGGTCCCTTATTCGAGGGAGCCTTAAAAGGTTATATTACATTCAGAGATTCAACGCGCCCAATCCCCGATATGATACCAAGGCACGCCGTAATAGGGGGGCGGGGGGGGGGGGGGGGCTGAGGCTCCGTATTAAGTTTGCCCGACTGGGGTTCTTTAAAAGGCACCTGAATTTAAGTACACAAGCGTTTTTGCATGTCGCCCCCGCGAAATTGCACCTGTTGCGAACGGGGTCGAACATTCGACCTCGAGTTCAGCAACTCAATGTCATTTTATTTATCCCACCCTACAGGCCCATGAGCCAGTGGGGGGAGGGGGGGGGAGGAGGGGAAGTATAGAATAGTACACGCAGTATAAATAGAAAAATACAACCCTAGGATGTGTCAAAATACAGTTGTAACTATGGGAGGAAAGCAATTAATGTAAATAAAGTATGTAACTTCACATGCTACTAAGTGTAGTACTGCAAGCACACAAAATAAACAAAATTACAAAAAGCAAAAGGACTGGAATCATGTTCACTGGTTCATAGTAAAACGAATGTTATTCTAGAGTAGATAGTAGGCCATTTTTGTCGATCAATATTTAGCTAGGCCTGAGCAGACGGCATCAAAATCCATTACGTCACAGCGAGAAAACGCGGAAATTTCACTTTAGCAACGCCACCCGTCTTTCGTGTTTGCGTCTTTTCTTGCTTACGAAGCGTCTTCTCGCGGTTAGAGTGGCTATTTCAGCGTTGTGAAAGAGAGATTTACTAACACAAATTATATACATTTTTCTTTATATTTAGTGTTCCTTTAACATCATCGTGGTGTCTTCTGTCGATTTCAGAGGCAGGGTCAAGGTATCTGCAAGAAAAGTTCAAAACGTGCCAGCCGCTGCATCCGAGCAACTACACAGTGTTCAGAGACATGTTACGTGACACGTACGGCGTGTTGGCGATGTCAAACTACGCTGATGAATCCGAGCTGGTGGGAACACTACCGCCAAATCCTGTCAAGGTGGGCATTCTTTGCCTGCTCGCCAAATTGTTTCTGTCATTGCCACTACTTCAGCACTGATTCCACGTAATGGCGAGTAGGCATTAGAGAGCGCTTGTGCGTCGAAACGAACGGCATCTTATTGAATGTTTACCAACAATTTACAAGCATAGAAATGTGATCGTAACATAAAACACATTAGTCCAAATTCAGGGAGAGAAAGTGAAAAACGAAATTCCGTAAGTAAGGAGAAGCGTGCCCAATTACCAGACTTAAAAAAATTGCACGAGTGTTTTGTTGTCTTTTCCCAAAACAACAACGCCAATCATACGTCCCAAATTCGCTTAAAGTTATCTCTTAACATTACCATTTGCCCCTTAATAGATACTTTACCTTGTAGTCTGGCTTGTTAGCATTATTATCATCGGCTAAATAAAGTATATTTAGTATAAAGTATAAAGTATAAATAAAGTATTTGTAGGGAAACAGTCGCACCCAATGTTCTTGGGTTACCACCGTCTATTCAGAGCAGTGCTTGAATCGGATCTACCCTTTATTTGAATATTTCCCAAACCTTAACTAATTCCTTGCCATCCTTGATCCTTCTCCAGCTGCGCTGGCGCCTAATCAGCAACTTTCATGTACCACTTAATCTCAGTTCCAACCATAAAGTGACTGACGAAACCTCAATTCTTTATAATGATCTGGTGAACTCGCTTTCAATCGCTGATACATGCTGTGTATTTCTCTCTTCCTAGAGGCACGCACAATTTTTACACAGTCTTTGCAATATCTTAATTACAGCCACCAATGCAGCGTTGTGTCTAATCCCTACTTACGTAGATTTCTTGTAATAAACTCGCACTCATTGTTTCCTTTCCGTTACTTCTCTATAGTTGCCTGACTACAGTATAATTTATTAGAGGTAAGGCAGAACGATCGCCCTGAGATAGTATGCTCTGGCCTGATACTCTGCGCACGAGAAGATGGAAAGAGAACAAAAAAGAGTTATGAAAGATCATAATTGGGACAGGAAGATAGGATGCTTATGTACAATAACCACGTAGCGCAGTGGTTTACCTGAAACCTCCAGACTACTCCTGTGTTCTTCAAGTAACAGCAAAAACAGGTACAAGGGCTGTTGTCGACTGTGCGGTTAGACATTGCGGCCGATATAGTACATTCCGACATTGTTTGCCATCCAGTGCCTGCCAGCGCAGCCCACAAGTTTCTGTTTCGTAAGTGAGGTCAACGTGTTGATTATGCGCCTTTTCTGTTCAAGGACACCGGCTTGGAGCTCTGTATTGCCTGAAGTGTCTCCCCCTGCGCGCACCATTTCGACTAGTGGTTTACGCCGTCCCCTCATCCTTCTTCCCCCTCCCTCCTCACCCTCGTATTCTTACAGGAGATATGCAAGCACTTCATGAATGTCCCAAAAGGGAAACATGGATTGGTGGACGCCGCTGCTAATGCTATGTCGATGTTTTTCTCTGAGAGGGAAGGACGACCCTGTCTCGACGCTTTACTATACGAGAGAAATCTCGACAGCTATAAGTTCCTGGTAAGCCATGCAGTACTTGTTCCTAATAAGTTCGAATTACCCGATATATTTTGGCTGTTTACGTTCTTCATTCATCACATTTAATCTCATACCTGACGCAGTACTACATTTGACGTGGTGTTCGTTACAAGTGTGCAAGTACCGGATGCTATTGATACAGCGCTTGCAAGTCTAGAATAAGCACCATGGCTCGCCCGCAGCCTTCTATTCGCATTAAAGTAAAGAAGTGCGCGATTCACTGCTAAAGACATACTGCGACATACTGTTAACGACCACTGGTCCCTGGGCCCTACCAGGTGACTTCAGCGCGCATCTCCGGCTGTGAGGAAGCACCAGCATCGGCTGCAGACGGAAGAATGAAGCTGCCCACCGCATCTGTGGGGCACGACATATAGCAGCTGCTTGGATTTTGGCGTCAGGGCGCTTCGAAGCACACTGTGCTGTGTGCAGGCTTGTAAACGTTACATAAAAAAACAGTAACCAATTACAATTACTTTCCTAAAAAATGTAACTGGGTACTATTACCAGTCATTTTTCCACAAAGACAATTCAGGAATCACTCAAAAGGAATGAATTACTTCTTGGTTACTTTCCTCCTAACTCTTTATAACATTGCGCAGATACCGCACACACAACGAGCTGGCCAGGCACATTCAGTTAAGCCTCTGCGGCCCTTCCTGCACTACTTAATTTCGCTAAAAAGTGCTTTTCAAAAAACTTTCGTCTTCTTCCCTCGTTTTCCTTTGAAGATTTCAGCAGCGATGCCGAAACTGCGCTCAATGTGCGCGCTGCAGGGTAAGGCAGTGTTGTAACATACAGACATCCTGCGCACAAGATTGCCATTACTCAGCATTTGGGTCCTCTGTAAAGCGAAACGTTTCATTGTTGCTAGCTGGATTTGAAAAAGACGCACCCGCTTGGACCAATGAAAAGCTGTAAGAATTGCCCGTAGGTGATTAATTACCATTAACATCCAAGGTGGCCGTCGCTGTCAAGACATACCAGCACCGGTTCGATTAGCCGGCCAACATCTGGTGTAACGTTAATATGACGAAACGAGTATTGAGTTCCCGTGCCTGCCCGTTCGAGAAAGAGAGAAGGAAAGGAGAGGAAGGGCAGGGATGCCAACTAGACTAGACTAGCGTCCGGTTTGCTACCCTACACTGCAGGTAAGGGAAAAGGGGAATAGAAAGAGAAAAAGAGGAAGGAGGGAGCACCGAGTGCCCGTTCGAACATGCTCATAAGACGAGGCTGACGAGTGGCACGATCTAGGGCGCTCGGGTTGTATTCGCCTAATTCAGGTTCCCGAAGATGCTCCTCCTGTTTCAGCTGATGTCGTCAATGGAGTAACTAATTACACGTGATTGGTTACTGAGAGAAGTAAATCAATTGCAGTTAGCGTTACGTAGTAAAATATATGCAGTTGTCAAATTAAATAATTGCCAGAAAATGGAAGAGATTACTAGTAATTAATTACATGTATTTCCTTATATACACGTCTGGATGCGTGTACACTCAGTGCTCCCTTACTCCCCCCTTCAGCTCTTCTTTCCCTTACCTTAAGTGTATGGTAGCAAACCGGATGCTTGTTTGGTAAACCTCTCTGCCTTTATTCACTTTGTTTTCTCTCTCTCTCTCTCTCTCTCTCTCTCTCTCTACATTTCGTAAACTGGTTTGCCTTGCAGTAGGCTTGTCATTTTGGACTTCTGCAGGTTGGCTTTCTGACCTGTTCACTGCTAAGCAGCAGTCAGCGGTGTTTTTAAAAGGCCAACCACGACGAAATTTCACATTGGTTAAATTTGTTATGAATGCGTAGTACATACCACTGAAACAATCTTGACAAAGCCACGGGGCTTGTAATTCGATAGTTTTTATTTTTCTTCGTGTTATGAACCTACAGATAACTCCTAAGGACAAGAAGCGTGCACCTGGTGGTTGTTACTGTGACGTAAGTCCCAGCACGTTGCCTCCGAGATGTTGAAGCGCGCCGTGGGGAGCCGGGGGAGCCGCTTTATCTCGGAGAGTCCCACTGAGGAACCGCGCGTTCTGTCATACGTCATTTCCGGCAAGGGGTAGCAAAACAGCTATTCTTTGCGAGGTTCTTGTGAAGCTTCCGTTGTATTTCAAACGTCAATTTTCTCACGGAGATTACTCTATATCTAGCTCTTAAACTGGGATTCCTTAGCGCAGTGCAAAATTCCCCATCAAGAATCCGCGCCAGCCGCAGAAGAACACAATTACTAGAGCTCAATAAAGTTTTCACTCACTCACTCACTCACTCACTCACTCACTCACTCACTCACTCACTCACTCACTCACTCACTCACTCACTCACTCACTCACTCACTCACTCACTCACTCACTCACTCACTCACTCACTCACTCACTCACTCACTCACTCACTCACTCACTCACTCACTCACTCACTCACTCACTCACTCACTCACTCACTCACTCACTCACTCACTCACTCATTGACTCACTCCAGCTGGCCTTTACAAATTAAATACTGGGGTTTTAGGTGCCAAAACCGCAATCACGAGACACGCCGTAGTGTGGGACTCCGGATTGATTTTGTCCGCCTGTGGTTCTCTAATCTGTGTATTTTAACTTCAAAAGAAACAAGAAAAAGAAGAAAAAACAACGTCTCATGAAGCGCCAGTAAAATGCTGTGTAATCATTTTGTTTATTTAGGCACTTTGCTGTTTGACAACTCATCAAGAACCCAAGAGGACGAAGTGCTGTTCAGTCGCTATATTCAAATGCAGCTATGTCGGTTTATGTGGAGACAGCAATGGTCAAGCGATTCTGTTGACGCTTCTTATGGACATTCTACAGCATAAAGAAGCTACAACCTCCTTCGCGTTTTCATTCGCTATAGCAAGTTATACTTAATGTTCGCATTGGCGCCATTTTCTCCTGAAACTCATGCGCGCCATGTGTGTAATAACAAAAAATTATGAGATGGAAAGACGCGAAAAGGCGTAAAACGCAAAAAGAAAAGATGGATAGAGACAAAAAGCCTGCGGTATGCAAGTAACAAGGTTCCTGAAGACTTAGCTTCGGGAACTTGGCGTCGTTCATCAAATAAAGATTTGCCTCTTATAGAAAGGCAATACGTTACATATGTATATAGATTTCGTCCTGGGCTCGTCCTGGGCTCGTTCTGGGCTCGTCTTGCGCTCTTTTCTTAATGCAACTCAATTTTAATCGTGATACATTTGTTGTAGAAAGTTCAATGTGCACTCAATGTGTTCTTAAATATATTTTCCTTGTCGTGTTTATGTAAAACAACTTGTTTTTTTTTGTTGCTATGTCATGGCCATTGCCAAAAAGGGGGACGAAAGTACTCTCAAGCCAGTTATTAACGGCTTTTTCCGCTTGGTATCCCAAAACAATATTTTCGCATTACGATGAAGCAATAAATGAAGCAATGAATGAATGAATGAACGTACGTATAGGGGAATATATTTTATCACAGTCTATACGTCACTATCTCAAGTCATTTTAATCACAGTTCTATGCAGATGGCCTTGGGAGTTCTTTTTTTTTTTTTGCCACGTGAGAACACACCAGAGGACTGGATAGCGTAATGCCATCGATCTGGTGCCTGTATTTTCTTTCTTTTTTTGCTCCAGACTTGCAACGAACTCATGCAGCCATTTTGCGGCAACGGAGTGAGCGACATGTTCTACCCGTACACGTGGAATGCATCAGCTGAGAGAGAAAGGTGCCAGCAAAAGTTTGGCATCACACCGGATTTTTACAGAACCGTCATGATGTTCGGAGGGAGCAAGTTCAGCACAGCGACCAACATCGTCTTCAGGTAGGGCGCAGGAGAAAAATTTACTCGGAGCAAGGGGGCGAGCGTTGACGGCTAGAATTATCACGTTTTGGCGATTTAGCCGACCAAAAACGGGAACCTGGCTTTTCTACCCTTAAGGTTCAATGGTGGCTAAGAACATACTTTATGAACCAACGCACCAATTTTACTCACGTGCTGTAACTGTATGAATGCTTCAAAACCTCAGGTCGTCCCCGTCTCCTTTTCTTGTCCCTCGTGTTCTTAGGCGCCGTTTGCCGCTGTATGAATACGGCCCTTGGACGTATGGTAACTACTTCAATCACCCAAACTAAAAATTACCATGCTATACCATATCGCCTAGTACTGCAGAGTGAAAACTGTATTTATTATTATCAACAGCTGTGTTGAAATATGTTATGCCGTTTAGACGGCACTGGCTGCTCTTATTCTCTGAATTGAGATATGTGCGCCTAGCTTCGCTCAAGTTTCAAAGAGCAAGCAAAAGAATATAATGACAAAAGAAATGAGTTTCACGCACACAACATAAATACACAAGTTACGTTCTTTAACAGTTCAGAAAACGCGGATTCTTTTAGAAGTACAAACTACGTCGCTCGCTAAGTGCCTATATCGTTTTTTAAACCCTGTTATCTGATAGTTTACCATTGGTGCCTACGATTTATTCATGTTTTCTTTCTCTTCATTCCCAGCAAAACGTGTGTACACAATTACAGAGTAATAGAGTTCAGAAGCGTTCACCTTAAGCTACCGTAACGTGCACCATCTCTCTTGCTTTTCTCTCAGCAATGGCGAACTGGACCCTTGGTCAGCGCTGGGCATCCAAGAGCCTCCAAACGACGACCTGGTCGTGATCACAATACCCGGCGCGGCGCATCACGTCGACCTGCGCTTCGCATCTCCGACCGACTCGCCAGCCGTGAAGCAGGCCAGGGTTATCGAGAAGAACTATATACGGCAATGGATATCCCAGGATCCTCCACGGTCACAACTAAAGAAGAAGGGGCCTCGAGTCATCACTCGAAGAGACAGAACCAGCTTCTTCAACGCGTACAGGTTTTAGAACAACTGTTTGCCCTCGTCACTTTGCGACAGGCCACGACTTCTAGTTAGGAAAGAAACTCAGGGAATATCCTGCAAGAGGTGTATCTCGGATATTTGCAACGTCGTTTTTTTTGTGCATGTGGACGCAGGTATCTCTGTCTACGACGATCGATATCGCAAGTATTCTCACAATAACGGCCAGTTACCTGCTTGTTGCTCTAGGCGTATATGCTTAGAACATCGCCGACGCACAGGGTACTTTGCGTTCTGCCTCGTATAGTCGGAAAACTTACAAAACACTTGAAATGCCGCATTGACGGGCTTCTAACGCAGGCGCGTTGTAACGACCAAGGCACGGTACATGACCTATTTTTATACGCACGAAAATGTTTGTACAGACGCGCTCGGTGTTCCACAATGATGTCATCTTGACAAAACTTGGCACAACATCAATAATTTGTCGGCGTACAGCCGAACATGGTGGCACCCGTGAATAGAAAAGAAATCGTCCATATATAAATAGTCAGAGCAAACTTTGTCAGTAAATGTTATATTTGCTAGTGAGCTTGCAGACCTATAGTCGGGCACAACTTAATACGACAAGAGAGGCCTGCCAAGATGACCGAAGTGCAGCAGCCGATTGTCTCGGCGACTAAAGAAAAAATCCCGCTGACGCGATCGGCCCAGTTCGAAGCGCGGGCTGCCATGTTCTCCGTCGGCGAAGTCACTGGCGGTCGGTCCGGCTCATGACGTCAGCCTAGAGAGCTCGTCCATTGGTGGAGGCTCGTGTGCATCCGCCTTTGAGGGGCAAATGCCGCTGCCTTCTAAAGTTGTAGCCGGCTATAGTGCAGATAAGACTTTCAGCGATGTGTATTTAAGGAATGAGTCGGTGCTGCATCTGCACAGATGTTCCTGCTCTGGCCTTTTTTCTGGTTTTTTTTTCGTCACTGAGGCGAAGTTGCTCGTTAGAACACAGTAATGTTAGTCTTTAATATTCACTCCCTCTTCTTCAGTTCATACGCTGTCAGAGACGAAACAAAGGTAACAAACATGTCCCGAAGGGCGTATAAGGTGGTTCACATACATGCCATTATCGTTGCATTAATTAGGTGTTCAACACTTTCACAATTTATAACACAACAAATCTTACAAATGAATGCGCGCAAATGAGCGTATAGGAGATCCTGACCATCCTGCCTCTACGTCGTACTGCCACGGTGTTTTGCCATTATTGTTATTGCACTAATAAATTTGTATGACTATACTAAAGCTAATTACCTTTTTCTTTTGGTTTAGAATAACAAACGCGGAGACAAAGATAATTTCGTGACACACGCACGATATGGATTCACGGCTGTTGATTTAGTTTTGCTTTAGTTCACATGAGAAGTCGCACAAGCAAGCGGAACTTCTGGGTGTGCCAAGCATTTTTGTTATTATGCAGAGGAAGAATTGTTGGCAAAATGTATAGTTTTGTACAATGACGTTTTCTCACGGTTTTTTATATACGGTGCGCGTACTTTGTCAGGATGCCTTCCTGCCTTGATTTGTAGAAATGGAATCAATAAAATATTTAGGCTATTCACCTGTAACTGTTCTGCAGATTGCAAGACCAAGCGCAATTTACTACGTTCCTGAAAACAGCCATATGACGCAAGTGTAGCTCGAGTTGCAGAGGGTGAACAGGGAAGCCTAGGTCAGAGCCAAGGTTCCGAGAAGGCAATTTTTCCCTCTTCTCCTCAAGCACGTTCAATACGACCATCTCTTCAAGGGATCACCTATCTGGTAATAAGGAAACCTAACTTAATCTCTGCTACTTTATTACGAGAATAAAATAGCTGATAGTATACGTTAGTCTGATGTATATCGAATAAAAATATAGACCCAATGCCTTAATGCCATAATTCAGCTGTAACTAGTAGCGAATACTAAACGGCTCCCTTCAACCGTGGACCATACACGTTTCGAACAACAAATGCCGTCTTCAACTTGAACTTTGCCAGGGCGCGCTGGTGCAGGACCAATCGGGCTGGCGAAACATTGTTGCTTTGCTGAAGCTTCCCTTGTTTGCCCCCTGGTGGTCAAATTGCTTTGCTGAATTACTGCGACGCCCTTGCCTTGCTTGAATACAGTTCGATAACAACGCACAATACTCAACACTACGTCGCAAAAAAAAAAAAAAATAATAAATAAACATACCGAAAATGTGCACCTCTTTTATAGAAGTAAAATGCCGACGCTAGGTTTTTCAGCGCTGATGTTACTTCGATGTGTTCTGTAGTAGCTGGACTTCACACGCCTCGAGCACCCTTCCCCCATATGCGTTATCAGTTTTTGAGCAGTGGGTAAAGTTGCGGTTAATGCATGTCAAAAAACACTCTACCGTTATTCTGTATTTAAACATTTCTTCAGATTAGTTAGCGTTTGGCTTTACGAAATTATATCGCCGCACCGAGGCAAAATACTAAAAAAATACGCTCGACCTTGGCTAAGGCTCCACATTGCTGAGGTGAGTCCATTACTTTTTTGACTCTATCCATTTTTTAGGTTAAGCATGCAGAACTTTATTGCACAGGGACAAAAAAATATTCGGGACGTTTTCGTTCAAGCTGGAGGTGCGGTGATTGCGCGAGTCTTTACGGTATTCACACACTTAACTGTTAGTAAGTTGCAGTTAGAGTACAAAACATGGCTCGCATGAGTGATAGTTTCACATCTGCTACCGAGTAGGACCGGAGATGGTGAGCGTGAGCAACGCGACGACCTTCTAGCATTTGCGGCCCGCAGGTGCCGGAACAAGTTTCGGTCGAAGCGGAGATAAGTGACCCATCATCGCGGAAGAGATGGTTCCGCGTATAGCCAATTATGTCGCGTGACCATCTGCAGCAGCTCCCGTGTGTTATGTAGACCTAGCATTCTGGGCGAACGTGTACGTTTGTGCTTGTTTGTGTTCGCGCATGCAGCGGAGGTTTCTCGTGTAGTAGGTCAGTAGGCTATCACCTTACCGGTGCCCGTGTAGGCCGCACACGTAGGAGAATTTGTTCTCGTGAAATAGGATTGCTCGTTCCTCAGTTATTTTATTGCTCCGTCTATCCTCTAACCCTGCAAAATCAACGTGCATGAAAGTAGTTGTGGGAATATGCACACAAATAAACCAGCAAGCAGTGCCGTACAATACTGAAAGGACACTTTCGAGTACGGTTGCTGATGATTTAATGTTGGGAACAAAGTCAATATCTTCAAAGAACTGACTTCAGAAATGAAAAAAAAAAAAGAACGGTTGCACGCATGACGCGTTAACTTAGTTATGGTTCATAATGAAACATAAAAAGCGACAGAAACATGTGCGATGTCTGCGTAAACAAAAAAGATCAAAATTGGACTGAACAACACAACAGTTTTTTTTTCATGAGTAGGAAAGGGGTACGAACAAGCTACAATAGTGCGACCAACTGCTTATCAAAGCATTATCACGAAAAGAGAACAAACAAAACATACAAATCAGTACAAAGCGATACCGAAAAAAAAAAGCATTGGTGAAAGATTTACTGATGCCTATAAATGCGCGCAAGTCATCAGCACAACACCCATAGAGCTTAGCAAAGCAAACCAAGCGACCGCGTTCGCGACGAAAGAAACAGGTCCCACGTAAAAAAACAAGCAACTGGGGAGGCGCAAGACACGGACGCTATTTGACCCGAAGCAGAGCTACTGAACGGGAAAGGATGTTACGTTACCTGCCCCAGGCACTACGGCGCCATAGACATTAAGTCTGCGTCCAAGACCACACGCCGTTTGGGCAGTCGGCATCTCAATAGTAGCCTGGTGAACTTCGTCTTGTAAGGGACCCTACTCATGGATGGTATGTGGCTGTTCGTTGGATCGCTATTAGCACTCGCTGTCGCGGAGACGGTGACCACCGAGCAGAAGTACAGGGTTGCGTACTTCAAGCAAAAGGTAAGCGATTCTTACGAATTTTCCGGGCGAATTAAAGTCAGCGGACTTTTCTTATAAACATCTTTGTGGAACTGTATCCGCGAGGACACGGTGACTGCGCTTCTTATGTGTAGAGATGACGTTAGTAACGTCAACTCAGTTGCGAGAACCAAACACGCTCGTTTATGCTGCGAACGCCACTTGAGTTAGGGGTATTAGGTACCCCTTTTTATACTGTTCTATGTAAGAGGCAGCAAAGCGGTTAACGCGCCTACCGAGAATATACATGGGGGTCAGCTTTCGGACCAGTTTGAATAACGCGCTGCTTTTTAATAGAAGTTCTCATGTGGCGTAGGTTCGTAGCGCGAGGGCTCCAGTATCGTATCGCGAGGGCTCCAGTACAATGACAGTGCAAAAATCAGCTGATTTATCAGTGAGGCAGTTATACTTGAAGACTTTGTGTTACATAAAGTGCAATTCAATTTTGGCGTTTTACGTGATAGAACCACGATTTCATTATGAGGCATGCCATAGTGGGAGACACCAGATTAATTTTGACCACCTGGGGTTCCTTAAGGCCCACCTATATAAGTACTCGATCGTTTTTAGCATTTCGTACCGATCGAAATGTGGCCTTCATGGCAGGGATTGAAATCGCCACCTCGAGCGCAGTAGTTCAGTGCCATAGCCATTGGGCCACCACGTCGGGTTTATGTGTAAAGTAGAACGAATGTTTTTTTTTGTTACCCTCCGCACCTCTTTTTCAGTTGTTCGTCAAGAAGATGTTTCTGCATCAAATAACGCGTTTCTCTACGATTTGGTTTCGTCTCTGTTGGCCACGTATTGGCTGAAGGGTGTTAAAGATAATACGTTATTCAGTGAAGGTGAATGAGGCTTATCCGCAAGGTATTATGTGTACAGTGCACTGATCGGAAACCAAAAGTTAACCGCAATAACTATAGAAAGTAACCTAGTCTCTGTGGCCACCACCCTGCTGAACTCTTCTTAGTCCTTTGTCAGAATGGCAATTTGCAAAGTCACGGAGAAGTGGTTCTTGTGGGGAAGGAGGAAAGGCTAGCGCTATTTTCTGCAACCCATGCGGGAGCACGGCTCAGCGCCAGCAGGGTGGAGGAGATGGGATTATAAGAGAGAGATGGTAGGAGGGAGAAAGGTAGAGGGTCGTAGAGATGGAAGCGAAGTATTGGCGGATCAGGAAGCCCGAGGTGGTGGGATGGCCGTCAGGCCATCCGTCTTTGTAGAAATGTCCTATAGTCTCGCCGAGAGCCCCGACGAGTCGAGGTACTCGACGTACTGTGTAGGTACTGTGTAGGCACGTAACTTTACTTCCTCTTACTTATGATCGACCGGTTGTTCTTGCTGGGAACTACAACTACCGCACAGACTTCAAATCCATGTCTATGTGAAGCAGAAGGTCCGAATGAGCAGAAAGAATTTTCTTGCAGAATATTAAAATTGTCACTGGAAAGGTCGACGTTTAGGAGAACCGCGCAATTATCAACGTTTCTGTTTCAGGTGGACCACTTCAGCTTCAGCAATCGGGATTCATTTCGTCAGCGTTACCTGGTATACGAGGACCACTGGAACAGGAATGGCGGTCCTATCTTTTTCTACACTGGAAGCGAAATGAACGTCGAAGTCCTCGCTAACCAGATGGTGAGGGAGGAATGCGCGCATAGAATTTACTGTTATAATATCACCGCTAGTAAACTACAAAACAATTATACTGGATTCAGTGCCGAGGTATAGGTGAGAAAACAGTACGTTCACTTTAATGACAATGGATAATTCCCAACACGATAGTAGTTCACAATAAGGTGGATGCTTGAAGTGATACACGGTATCGAAAAATGAACGTCGCTGAAGCCACCGTTTTGATAAACCGACTTGTCTTCATCAGGGCAATTTTCAGAAGACAAGACCTCTTCTGCAAACGATGGCTTCGGCGGTATTCCTTGTTCGACCACTGTCGATCCCTTTAAACAACCTTTCCAGTTACTTATGAAGAATGGAACATAAGAAAGCTAATCTGTGAAATACATCCCTTCATTACGCTAAACTCTGCCGAATAGAAGAAAAAATGGCAAATTTATCTAGAAGGCCCGACGAACATGAATTATGTGTGAAATACCATCGCTATATCCAAAAACTCTCGTGATGTTGACTTTGTATGCCACACTAAAGTTGTTTTGACGGATGTTTGCTTGAAATTTTTGCAGGGCATTATGTACGACTGGGCAAAGGACTTCAAGGCTATGCTGGTGTTCGCAGAACACCGCTATTATGGCGACTCGCTACCCTACAGTGAACGATCCTTCAGCGTAAGTAGGTAGCAGGTCTTGCTATAATTTTAAACGGCCGGCTCAAAGCACCTTGTTCGCCTCAAACGTTAAATAATTCTGGGGTTTTATGCACCAAAACCACCGTCTGATTACAAGGCAGACTGTAGTGCAGACACCGCATTCATTTTGGCCACCTGGTGTTTGTTAACGTGCTCCTAAATCTAAGTACACGAGCGTTTTTGAATTTCGCCTCCATCAAAATGCGGCCACCATGGCCACGATCAAACACGCGACCTGGAGCTCAGCAGCGGAATGCCATACCCACTGGGCCACCTGAAACTCTGCATAATATCCGACTGTTACAAAAAGAAAATTGCGCTGGCCACGTGGTTATTTGTTTTTGCCATCTGGCTATTATATAAATACTAACTTAACCGCACTTTGCATTTTACACTCGCTCAGTACTTCTACATTGTAGAAGAAAAGACTGATATTTGAGGTATATTTCATGAATAACTAGACCATCTTTCTAAATATCTTCCGAACAAAGGAATACTGCCCTGGTTTTACAAGATGCACATTAGCCATATAATATACCAGCACTTAATTTGAAATAAGGCTTTGCGTTTGCCATCCTTTTCACTACACGTCACGACACTCGGCGCTGTACTCTGGAACATTGTTTAACGTGCAAAATAAAAGCTACTCTATCTTTTATTCTTGCCTTTGTTCATTCATTATGTTGGTCACAGTCGAGGCAGAGGCGAGGGTACCTGACGACGGAGCAAGCACTGGCCGACTTTGCCTACCTGATACAGCACATCAAAAAGACCGCACCTGGCGCCGAAAAGAGCATGGTGGTGACCTTCGGCGGGGGATACGGCGGCATGCTGGCTGCCTGGATGCGCGTCCGCTACCCGCATCTGGTCAAAGGGTGAGCAGACAGTCTTTCTTTAGGCTGATGTCACGACTTATACTACACACGCGAAACACTGAAACCAAATGCCCTATAATACAATCAATCAATCAATCAATCAATCAATCAATCAATCAATCAATCAATCAATCAATCAATCAATCAATCAATCAATCAATCAATCAATCAATCAATCAATCAATCAATCAATCAATCAATCAAAGATACTTAACACTGGTTGAATAGTGCACCTAGACCTATTTCAGAGTGTTGACGAAATACAATGGCAGATTGCGGGTCGCCAAAGATCGCATATTTTTTTCTGGAAACCGGGTTAAATGCAGCCACGTCTGAGGGAATGCTGTCATTGCGGTTATTACGAATAACGCTCGATACAACGGAAACTTGACGTAAATAATGCAAACCCGTGAAACAGCGTCTCATATCAGAACAAGCAGGCTAATTTCCAGGTCTAATGTTTCCCGGGACACTGTCCAATCCGCAGAGCCTACGCATCCAGTGCACCCATCGCGTACTACAGCAACGAGGTTGCGTGCGAAAAGTTCCCGCGCGCCATCACCGACAGCTACAAGAGCCAGTCGCAGAACTGCGCCGCCAGTATCCGCAGGTCATGGACCATCATGGACAAAATGGCAGCTACAGGTGAGCTTGTGCAGTGGTGCCTGCAATACACGGCAGGTGACCTGTCGGCACTACTTAGGGTCGCCAACACTATTTGCACATACGCGCCAAAGGGTCTCACGAGAGGGAAAACAACTTTATTTGACTCGTTTTACAAAAAGAGTGGGCAGGCTCGAAGCTGCTCCTGCCTCGTAAACCAGAAGACGGCCGAGATACCTTGTATCTCGGCGGCTCTCTCAGCCAGTCGGCAAGACCAAACCAATCTTGCTCGTGGTGGTCAAGCTTAACAGCACGCCTGCCCATTCCCCTTGCTCTTCTATTTGGTGGCCCTTGAAGGGTTCTGCCTGGGGACATGCCCACAAGATTTGTGGCACGTCCGCTCTAGTGTTAAATATTTTACAGAATTCTGTATAATTTCCAAAATAAAACCGACTGCAGGACACTGGGATCGGATACATGTTGGTCGGGAGTAATCTCCACGCCACTGCCTGTTTCTTAGCTAATTCAGTGCTAGGCGGGAGATACCGGGCCAGTCCCAGCCGATAGGTATAAGTAATTTCAGTATATGTGAAAATGCGATCTCTTCTGGACCCTGGCTTGGCTGGCTCATTTGCTCGGCGAGTAAGTCCTCAAGCTACGGTGTGAGCCGCCTTGTTACCGGGAAACGAGGAGTGCGCAGGTGCCCAGATGACATGGATCATACCACGCCGTCGCTGGTCACTATATGATTTAAAAATTTTGAGCGCCTCCGTGGAAATGCGACCCCTCGCGCAGTTGAAGACAGCTATCTTTGAGTCACTGATAACAAATTTAATGTTATCGATACAGTTGCCAACGCAATCGCTGCCTCCTCTGCTGTTTCGGGGTTGTCTGTGGTGACGGTCCCGTTGACGAGTTGGTCCACTTCCGCGTCTACCACCGCCACAGACATACCCACCTGATTCCTATATTGTGCAAGATGCCGTATATGCTGCTTGATCCCACTCCCACTTATGAAGCATTCCAATGGCCGCTTTCGAGCACTCCAGAGAGCCCTCGCGGAGCGCTTTACATTCGGCCACTCGAGTAGCCGGCTGGTCGCTGCGAATGACGCACTGGTTATTACAGAACTTTTAACCAAGCTCGACTCAACAACCTCCTTTAGTTTCCTTTTAAGGTATGTCTTAAATTATTCCCGACAGATGATGGACTGAGCTTCCTCACTGAGGCGTTCCACTCGTGTCAGCGCTTGACCACGGACAGCATTCCGCACTTGTACCAGTGGCTGAAGGAAGCCTACCAGACCATGGCCATGCTCGACTACCCCTACGACACAGAGCTGTTCGGAAAGCTGCCGGCGCACCCGGTCAAGGTAAGGAACTCGCCATATAGCCCATGGGCAGTGCGCAATGTATCAACGAAATGCACATAACCTCCACGGTGGGGTGGTAATCTTGCGTAGAAGAAATGCATTTCGATGACAAAACTAGAAGCCTGCTTACTTCATGTTAATTTCAACATTCTAAGTTAATTTGTTATTAAATACGCTCAGAGTACTTTTACAGCATAAGTCGTGAATTTTGCTCATTTGAATAGCTGACGTGCCTTGCAGGAAGCCTGTAGATTCCTGTGGAACCCATTGCAAACAGGTGAAGACCTCGTACGAAGCCTGCACAAGGCGGCCTCCATACTGTACAACAGTTCCGGAAATGCCGCATGTTACAGCATCGACGGCAACATTGGAGTTCACGCGGGCTGGATGTTCCAGGTATTTTACAAGACTGCCTAGACATGCAAAGCAAAAGTAATGGATTGAAAGGAAGAGTGCCTAAGTAGAGAGAGTGTGTCATAGAGATACGATAAGGGATGGCGGTTCACATAAAGTGACTGGAGCTTGGGCTTCCACACCACGTGGCGCCAGCTCTTGGACCTTAATCTTAAGTACCAAAAAAAATGGACAGCAGAAAGACGAGATCTGTAACAAAATGTCTTCGAGTCCATCTGTTCTCTCTGTCCGTCTTTGTGCTGTTCTTCCTAAACATGTTGAGGAATGAAATAGCAGCTCGACTTAAGGCAACGCTCCAGCTAAGGATGTGACACATGTCACCCTAGCGATGGCGAGCATGTGCAGTCTTACAAGAGAAGGGCAGGTAGGGCACGTGCAGCGGTCTTTGGCCATTGCGATTAGGATTATTTCAAACTATCAGCGCTATTTTGATGCTAGTTCCAAAATTACACACATTATCAGATGATTGTGAAGTACCTACTATTCTATACAGTTGTATTCCACATAGCTAACAATGTGTAATTGCATAAAACTGTCCCTGTACTGCGCCTTTTGCTGCATTAATTGCGCATTCACGCTAATGTTTATTACTGCATGGCAAGTCTCGAATTTGTGCCGCGGTTGCTATCGAAACATTCACTTAACTGCAACGACTGCCTTTGTTTATACAAGAAAGTTGTTCCTATTTGGTGTTCGCGTAAGTGGCACCTCAACCAAATCTGCTCCATTTCCAGACCTGCACGGAACTGGTGATGCCCGAGTGCACCAATGGTGCAGAAGACATGTTCAAACCGAAGAAGTGGGACGTCCGGAAGCACGCCAAGAGGTGTCAGCAGCGCTTCGGAGTAACGCCAGATCCTGGACGGCTGAAGGTGCTTTACGGTGGCACTGACTTACAGGGCATCTCCAACGTAATATTCACGTAAGTTCTTTTTGCACACTTTCGCCTTAAGTCCTGCATGCGCTTTTTTGTTTGCTTAACTTTGTGACGCCCAGTTGACGGGTGCCTAAAGCTGACGCCAAGTCATCGTGAGGGTTTCCTGCTGTATCTGCAGCACCCACGAAGCTTTAAGCCAAAGGATAACCCTCGTGCGCTCTTACAATATAAATGTCTGTACTCCATTTTGGACAGGAGCAGACACAGCTCGGCGATATACATGGAGAAATAAGCACAATAGAAAGAACCCGAACGCGCACATAATTCTAGTTACGTCAGAATGACAACTACCAAATGCCAAGTTGTCTTGAGATAAAACAGGAATTCTATAGAAGCTCATGATGATTTGATCAAAAAGATGCCCTAAATTTCCGTATGTTAAATCCAAATCCAAAAATAATACGCTGTATATATTTGGAGCAGAGATATCACGAAAAAACAAAGAAGATCCAGGCTGTAGATTAATACAGGACTTATTGAAAAGTACTATACATATGTTTATTATGCACCCCACCTTTTGTGCCCTAGAAAAGGGGAAGTTAAGGTCAAAAAGATAAAAATTTCGGCTTTGGCTCAAGTAGCGACAAAAAGCACATAAAGACTTAAATAGTTAGGCACCTCAATATGAGACTCCAAGGAAGTTCGACGTGCTTAATCCGGAACAGACCACTGTGTGATATGTTGGTTACAGTGTTTACTAGATGAGGCGTCCAGAGAACCAGGTTTTAGCTCTCCACGCGCTCAGTTGCCAGTATTTTTTTAAACGCGCAGAAACAACCTGCGGGACCCGTGGTACTATGGCGGCATCCTGTCCGGCAACGAGGCCACGACCTCGATCGTGGTGCGGAACGCCGCCCACCTGCTCGACCTGCGGAAGCCGAACGACCTGGACCCCGTGTCGGTCGCCTGGGCCAGGACTCGAGCTAAGGGAACGCTGTGGCGCTGGCTCACACCGAAGCTGAACTTTTTCGGATAGACTCAACGTCTCCAACGCGCCGTTCCCGTGCATCTGTCTAGAGACCTTGCAGATTTCTAGAATGATCGCCTCGGTGTTCGAAAGTGAAGAAGATTTCTGCGTGAATCAGACAATCACGAAAGAAATACACGCACTGACCGGACTACTAGCTCCTTGCGCGAATCAGACGAACTTTTGTTGTAGCCTCATTTGCGCAAGTCTTCTTATCTACTGTCATGCACGAACCAGCCCAACAAGTTCTCAACCCACACACACACACACACACACACAGAGTAATATAGGAAGGCAGGGATGTTAACCAGTCAATAGTCTGGTTGGCTACCCTACGCTGGGGGAAGGGAGAAGGGGAAGCGAGAGAAGGGAGAGAGAAGGTGTAGAGACGTGTACGGACAGCACTTGAGTTAAATCCACTCGCGCAAACCAGAAGTTCTGAGAAAGCACAAAAGTGTCTTCACTGCCTTCTGAGCCGATGACCGGTCGGGACGGTGCTCTAGTACTGTCTGTTCACTCAGAGGACGATCATCTAATTTCCTCAATGTGTTGGACAAAGATTGTCTTTGTGCTGGAAATTGAGGACAATGGCACAATAATTGGTCCACGTTCTCCTCGCATCCGCAAACATCACATGCAGGACTATCAGCCATTCCAATTAGTGTTGAGTAGGCATTCGTGAATTCTCAACACAGGGTGCTCAACATCGGTATGAGCATGTTCTCAAAGTGGGAGCAGCCAGGAAGTTCCACCATTCTCATTGTAATAAACAAACATCGTAAAATAAAATGACGGTCCTGTTTCTTCTTCTTCATCAAATAGTAGTGTGGGAGACGTAGAAGGCTGCTTCGGTGTGGGTACATGCCAGTAACATTTAGGGGGCTCTGCGTCTGGTAAAGAGAAGGCAGATTGCATGGTCTACTATACAATACTGGGGGAGAGGGGGGAGGTAACATTATCGTCAGCCCCATCATCACTATAACGGGTTCCTAATTCCAAATGCAATAAAATACGCAAACACAGGAAAGAAGCAGTTTGCTACCCTGCGCGGAGGTAAAGGATTATATATATATAGAGAGAAGAAAAGATGCTGGAATTTATTGTGACACGCAAGACGGTGACAGTTATGTCAGATATGCCCGTTATAGTAAAGAAAATATGCAAAAGCAGCTTTTAGTCCTGCTGTGTGTAAGACTTCAGCATATTTTAGTCTTGGCACCACTGAAAACGGCACCGGTATAGACCGGCAGACTACTAAATATTCTTTGCTGTAATGGTGACCCAGTGAATACTCGCTTAGGCGAGAGCCGAGATGGTCAATCAATAGTTATTTTTTCTTATCTATCCTTAATTTTATATTTTAACTTCACGTCTTACTTAATTTATGGTACAAAGACTTTAATTCGCACTTTGTTCATCGCTTTTGGCGCTACGTCATTCGTTTACGTGAGGCGCATTCGCAGTTTCCCGCGCGAAAGAAGCGCGATTTGCATTGCGTGTAATCTTCGATAGATGGCGAGACAATTCTAAGCGCGACACCGTTCCACTCTGACGCGCATCGCATTCCGCTGCGAAACGATTTAGCGCGTTCTTCCGTAGTGAAGGGACTGTGTTTTCCTATTTTTTCACATGAAGACAAATAAACATGCAAGCTACAATATTAAAAAAGAATGTGCAACTTCATAATCCATGTAGAATAAAGAGGAAATGAATGAACGGTGTTGAAACGCTCGGTAATGAATTGTTTCATGCCCCAATCACTCTTCTATTTCTATTTTTTTTCTAAATCCAGATTACTTTACAGGCCCATTAAAGGGCATTGAGTAAGGGGGACAACAGTAGTTACATGACAAAAATAGCAAAGTGCAACATCGTTATACAATATTAATACGCAACTTTGCCACTGAAACCACGAAAACAAGAAAATAACAACAGACTCCTGCAATTCCTCCACCTGCGAACTCATTCACAGCAAGCATCACTATTTTGACAATAACCTATCTGCTCGTACGCCTCCTAACACGGCCTCCGAAATATGTAGATCGATACCACGGGTCTTAGAGTCTCAATGGAGCCCCAAAGGATGTTGTGGAGCATAACAGTAACAAATTGCCAAGCGCTAATGCTGCGAGACAGCTTTGTTATTAGTTGGTCAGGTTCCAAACCGCACCTTGCGGCAGGGCGTAAGTTCGAAATTCAGTGGGACTGGTTCGCGAAGCTTTGTTTCCCCTTTATTTTCTACTACTCTAAATAACGGTGATAAAGATGTGTACGCAAGTGCCAATTCACTGCCAAAGGAGTCGCTCTGCGTTCCAGCCATTCCTGTTTTTACCACTGACTGCGCACATCGCAACAGCCATAAATTTGGGACGCGTGCAGTTATGAAGGGATTATCCGAGACAGTACGCACTGCTTCTCTTGATTATGAGCACCCGTTAACTCCCTGGAGTGGCGAATTGTGTGACGATATATTAAACTTGAATTTTCCTTCAAGAAAGTATGCGTTGTCGTATACCCTCGCTGAACATTTACTTACGCAGGTCAGTTTGGTGCCCTCTCATCTGCGCATTCTTTTTTTGTAATGTGGAGGAAACAAACACTTCCTTCTATCTTGACGCCGCTTTGCTGTGTCGAGAGAAGAAATATAGAAACATCCCCTTCGAAAACTTGCCTTGCATGCTATTCTTTCGTTCGAACCCGCAGCGGTAGCCCATTGGCTTAGATGTCGCGCTGCTGAGCTCGAAGACGCGGGCTCGACTCCGACCAAAACGGCCACATTTTGATGGAAGCGGAATGCAAAAAAAAAAGAAAAAGAAAACGCTTTTATGCTTAGGTTTAAGTGCACTTTAAAGAAATTAAAGTGCACGCTGTCAAAACTAATCAGGAGTCCGCCACAACAGAGCCTCTCATAATCATATCGTGGTTTTCGCCCGTAAACCATAGAATTTAATTAAAGTTCTTATTCTTTCGTTTGGGGCCTCGATTCTGAGACTCAGCCGCAAGAATGTTGGCTCCAGCATCCAGCGATTTCTTATTGATTCCAACCAATGCGCTTGTTAAATTTGCATCGCTTTTCGCTCCATATGTGCTTTCAATCAATGATGATTGATTATTACCGTTTTTATTCCCCTCGTTTTAACACAGACATCTCGCCTTTCATATTACGGTTCTTATTCCTCTCGTTTTAACGCAGGTTTCGCCTTTCAACAGCACTTTCGTTACAGCAATCTTGAAATTTTGCTCCGGATTGTTGTTTGTTGTAATCCAGCCATTTCTTATCCAATCTCCGTAGTGGATATGAGCCACATTTTTTCTTAAGGACGACGACAATGAGAACAACCCAATCCACGACGACGACGAAACAGACGATCAGAGCAAACGCAGTCTCAAAAAAAAAGTACGTTTCTAGCGCGTTGGGGCCTAAATGCTACGCTGAAGTGAGATTCACAGAGTGTTCAATATGCTGCAATGTCGCTCCCGTTTCACATTTTCAACTTTATTGACGGGCAAGCATTTTCAGCGCACGACATGATCAAGCGCGCCAAGTTTCCCATCCGAACACATCCCAGTGTCACTGCGATCTAGGTTCGTGTGCCATTTATTGATTCAGAGATTCCTTCGATTCGGAATTTCCAGCGTTGATGGAAACCCCGTGCGCTCTACTGTGAGGCAGTACATTTCTGGCAAGGTATGCGAAACGCTGCTCGCTTCTGCAAATCCCTACCCAGCTTACACTGTCAAAACATATTTCCCTCTTTGTAATGCAAAACTGCTCTCGAGGGAAACATACAGGAACGAGTTCCGTTCGGCATGCATCGATTTTGCATACTGCTCCAGCTTCTACAAATACATTGGAATTTTAGCGATTTGGCACATTTCGAGTTTCTTTCATTGAACATTGCGAGGAATCAATGCCGCAGGAAGAGGCCAACCGTGAACAAAGGACGTAGTTCCACAAGCGTCACGACGTAAATTTCTACGCTGAAGCTGCCTATAGAGCAACAATTCTTGCATGACTTTCCCCTTCGCGATTCAAGCGTCGCAGCGCTTTATTCAAGGATGCCCTTTCGCACTGAAAAATATAGCTCACAGAAAGTTCCGACGTAGCACAGGCTGCATCTCTATTAGCAACGTTATGAGTGCGCTGAGAAATTGAGCAAACTTGGAGACCTAGGGTGAGATGAAAATGCCGCATGTGAACGTGCATTTAAACTTAAATTCAATAAATACTTCACATTTTTGAACAAGGAGAATTTGACCGGAATGAGATTGTCATTAGACTCAGTAATGTGAAACCCCGTACACACTCCCATTGAAAAACAGATGCTGTTAAGATTATACGGTGATAATTTTTTTCAAAGAACGTCCCAGTGACAAGATATAGGGAGGAGGGGCAGGAGAGCCTGATAGGTGCTGTACAAAAACAAAACATATCCCTAGAAAAACTAAATGAAGGCACGAATCAATCGAAAAGCCACTCGTTCTTGACTGGTTGTTTGATTCCAGGAAGTCACCATAGTTGACAGCAGGGAGTATTCGTGTGACCTCACGCAAAGAACAATATTGTCGTTCGAAAAGCTCTGGAAGCGCTGCCGGAAATGAGTGGACCGAGATAACGGGTTGTATCGAGTGCTCTTCATGAGAAAATATGATGGCTGCAACAACATCAGTGCACACCCCTTCGCTATATATAGGGTAAGTGAGTTACAGCCAGTAAAGCTGAATGTCTCAGACGACGAAAGCTTGAAGCACTGAAGATACGTTATGTATTAAGAAAATATGCACATTCATGCATTAAGAGAATGCGCATCAAGAAAAGAAGCACATTTGACTGTTTTAGTTCTTCTGTTGATTTGTGAGGCCAAATTTTACCAATATGAAACAATGCATGCGTCTCTAGGTCCTTGATTTCGTCTGCTAAACCTCGTATGCAAAATCAACTAATTACCAAAAGGTCAATAATTAACTTTTTAGTTAATTACATTACGACCCGTATTGCAATTTCCAAATTCTAGCCGTGGAGTTCGCAAGGTGGATTCACTTGGAACGAATTATCAGAATTACACCAGTTTCGAGATATGAATTCCCGAACTTTGCGGAGGAATGCATTGGTGTTTCAGTTAATTTGTTAACAGAACGTGGTTTTATGCATTGAAGCCCCGGAGTGTTAGACAGCTAACTAGTAAATTTTTTTTAATTAGTCGATAACGCATTTCATTTTTTTTTCGAGTACTGTCCGCCGCTTCGAGTAGACCAGCTCACGGACTAGAATTGTGCTATTTGCCACAGGCACCCTTTGAAAATTTTTGAAAGTGTTCAAAAGCAGTTAATCGCGATGAATGCTCGCTCGAAGATTTGTGGCAAGAGCATTGCCACATGCGACATTTAAAGATTCCGGGAAACTTAAAAATGATCCCCCCGCATGATCGCCGTTTTACTCGTGGGTGCACAATTGATGCACAAAGCGAAGATGGTGCCGTGAGCATCAGTGACTGATCAAACACTTTTTCGGGCTCATTCTTTTCTTAAGTTTGTTGATAGGCCAGGGCAACGGGGAGGCGCCGGATTACAATGTGGATGCGGCGAACTTCTTGATAGCTTTCCTAACAGATAAGGCTTCTATCTCTCTTCGAAACGGAAACTCCAAGAGCCTCTATTGGAATGTCAAGGTCAGGAATGCAAGTGGAAGGCTTCGAAGCTTAAACTTGGGAAATAGTCGCGCCTAAGGGCTCGCCTCTGTTTCGTCTCCGGCACGAATATTGCAACCCTTCATCTCCGAAAGCTGCAGCACCACCTGGCCGGCGAGAAACGTACTGCTCGATTGCTCACGTGGGCTGCCTGGTGCAAGCGACGAAACTAATTACGAAACGTCGCCGAACGCTCCGGGCTGTATCTCCGGCCAAGCAACCTGGTTATCACGGACGCAACTCTGCCAGCGCTTGCGGCCGATAACTAAGAGGGCTGCTCTCTCTTCGCGGCCTCCTCGCCACTCCCCCTCCCCCAAGGGCTCCAAGCGGCGGGAAGCAGTGGGCGAGCTACGTAATCTGCTCGTCCAGTTCTCTGCTATTCCCCCTCTCCTAACTCGCGACACGCAGCGGTCGTGTCAGGAGCATTCGTCGAGAAACAACTGCTTGTCGACTCATCGAACTACTACCCTCTGTTCTCATCCGGTCTCACTCTCTCGTTAAAGCTTCCTCCAGCCACTGGGAGCCCAACAAACCGAAAAGCGTCGTGGAACGCTTGTTAGCGCTGTGCCGCCCGCTGTGACCCCCAGCAGTGCTTGTTGCACCGTGTCTGGTTGACCTCGTCGTCGTCGTCCTTACTCGGTGCAGTGTGTATCCACACAGTGGTCGGGTGTTGAGCTTGTACAGTGGTGAAATTCAAGGTGGATCTCTGACGTGAAGCAATGCAGTCTGCCGCGCGGTTTCCGGATCAACTAAGTGTGGATCCGCCGGATATCGAGGTAGGTAGCGAGCGGCTGTGAAACCTCCTCTCCATTCCTCCTCACGTTTACTCTCTCAGCCTTCGTGAAACCGGCTCAATTACGCGACCTTGCTTTCATTTGCTTCCGGCTTCGAGGAGACGTGGCTAATGGTCGCTAAAGCTTGCGCTTGGTAGGTTGTACAGTGTTTGATGGCATCTCGGAAAGATGGCGTGTGTCCTGTGAAACTGCTGTTAAGAAATATTGCTTAGGAGCGTGGGCCTTCATGTGGTACTTTTAATTGCCTTCCCGTTTGGGTTTGTTGCGTGACTCCCATAATTTGTCTTTGCATTGAAACCAGAGCGCGCTGCTGTGTTTTAGCTTTCGAAACATGGCGGCGGTTTAAACGTTCGGAACACATTGAAGAGGTTGTGTAGTAGAGTAAAGGCTACGTGCACCCCCTCTTTAACCCCCCCCCCTCCCCCCACACACCTACACTTGGTCTACTTATCGGCGAATAGGCGTATCCGTATGACCTAATCTGCAGCATGCTATTTTGCCAAGCTTTCGTGCTTTTAGTTCACGTTCTGACTTTTGCTTAAGCATCTGCTCAGGTATATACTCCAATTCGGACAAGCACACTGTCAGGGTATCTACCGTGCGGATGGACTTTCGTGGGCGTATCCCATTCAAGCTAATTTTGCTAACACAATTCCAAAAGTGACAAGATATCATCTTTTGTATTTGAGCTTGTTTGTGCTGGCGCTCCTGTGCTCATCATGACCACTCTGATGGGGAGATTTATCCCTTCGCAAAGCTAGACTCGCTTGTAGCTAATATGTTCCTCCTTGCGTTTAAAGCTTGATATGACTATCAACACGATTCTTCTTTGCGTGTTGTCACTCGAGTGTCTGTCTAACACTACATGGACTTGGCTACACGGGACAAGTGAAAGGAGACCCTGCAAATGCCAGTGTTGCTAGCGGGAACTCGAAACCCAAGCAAGTTTACCGAACCTCGCGGCGAGCCATCGCTGCTCCCATTACGCTGAACAAACAGGCGTTCAAGGGCAGGGAAGAAAGCACGTGCTTTGTGTGGCGTTTCCCGAGGCTTGTTTCGAATGCCCGGTTGCGCCGCTGCCAGCCATGGTGTCATCGTGAACAGACTGGCAGACGCCCAAAAAAGACGGCTGCCAAGCGACAAGCTTGACGCTACAGGAAACAGGTGCGAGGAACCCTCGGATAATGCAAACTTCGCGGCTCTCGCTGCGACGGATCGCAGCGCACAACAAAAGTTTAGACGTGTTTGTTTGCAGCAAATCTTTGAAGTGTCCAGGATTTCTGCGTAGTTCGACGGCAGTAAAACCAACTATCAAGTGCTACGCATCATTAGAAAACAGTGCTCAGCTTTCGTTACCGCCTGCCAGTTCTGACGCCACAACCCTCCGCGGAATCCGTGGAATCCATTCGCATTGCCCTATAATATATGCCCCATAACGGTCTGATCACACGATCATATGAATTTATATGAGAAAATACATATTTGTATACAGGACTCCGTATAAGGACAATGAGACGTATGGCTTCCTTTATATGTGTGTTGAACTTAAATTACTCGCATTAGAAGGGAAAGAAGTGCCCTCTTGCGGTCTAAAAAGCTCGTTATTTTACATAAACGTATATACTTCTATTAAGAAATATTATAAGAATTAAAATGCTTGTTGATCGCCGCAACTTACAGACCAAACAATTTATGAGGAGAACCGAGCTTTTCATTGCATAGTTCTGCAATCTTTAGATCGCATGCGCGGTCACATTTCCTGCTCCAAGCGAAAGTCAGTAGAAGACAAAAATCCTTCGCAGAGGTATGCCAATCTGACAACCAATACAAAGACAGCGAAGCTCTACATAAACGAGTTCTTACACCTTTAGGAAGTACACTATAGAGGGTCTGTCTGCTCGCTCACGGCCTCGCTCGAACGCAGCAGTTGCTGCTGCTTCGAGTGTGTTCGTTGCTCATTATTGAATTAACATCTGGGTCTTACGTGCCATAACCAGGATCTGATTAATGAGCACGCCACAGTGGGGTCTCCGGATTAATTTCGACCACCTGGGGCTTCTTTAACGTGCGCCGATTGCAAGGTACGACGGCGTTTTTTGCATTCCGCCGCCATCAGAATGTGGCCGCCGCAGCCAGGATCGAACCTGTGACCTCGAGGTCAGCAGCGCAACGCCATAGCCACTCGGCTACCGGCTGTTCTTAGTGCCGGCTCCCAAGCTGACTGCGCTGCAGCACCAGGACCTCAGCTTTCACTGCCACAGCATACAAACACTTACCGCGAAACCGGTATAAGGTGACTTGAGAAACAAAAATTGCGGATTATTGGTAAAAAAAAAAAAGGCCCATTAGGGTGTCTATTTGAGCAAGATATACACACGGCAACTTTTATAATTATTGATCGTTAGGTCTTAAATGAAATTTCGGGTTCCAACAGGCGTGGTGTTGCATTTGCATTTGATATCAACAACGCATCCTCACGTCGTCGTTCACCGCCGCCCAAAAACTGTTGGGGGACACCCCTTAACAGCTTCGCTGTAGAAAAGTGGAGATGGCTTGTCAGCTTTCTGGAAAGATTCGACCGCTTATCGCGAAGAGAAACCTCTTCACGTTCGTTCCGAAGGTGGAGAGCCGGAAGAACGTATCATAACAAGGCACTCTATATTCTTACACTGGGTTTCGCGCCGCTTCTGCATTGTAACATTATCACGAAGTGGAGGTGAGTCGTCTTATCGTATCGCTCGCTATAAACCAGTGGCTAGTGTCGTCGCGCGGGATTTCTAACCGCAGATAAAAAGCAAGCAGTTTCTTTTTGTTTCCTGACAGATGTCCGAATTTCCTTTTGGTCAAGCCTCTATTATTAGTTCCCGAACACATATTCCCAACAAAAGCGTTAGGCAGATAAACTCCGCTTCGTGATAAAGAACGAGAACGACTATATCGTTGTCTAACGCATAAATATGGGAACATATCTTCCTTGAAACTAAACTAATACAAATCGTCGCTGGTATATCGGAATATCTCGTTTTGTAGGATAGTTATCATCTAGGTTGTCGTGAGGCACGCCAGACACAGCTGTCTCGACTGTCTCCTTAGCTGTGAACGTAGACAGTCTCCGATTGATCGATCGATCGATTGATTGATTGATTGATTGATTGATTGATTGATTGATTGATTGATTGATTGATTGATTGATTGATTGATTGATTGATTGATTGATTGATTGAATAACTTCTATTGACAGTCGCCGATGCTGGCCAGGATGGGAACACCCCAATAGACGTTTTGGGCGACGTAACTCCCTACTGAGTTATTGACAGTGGTTAAAATGCTCAAACATTTACAAACGCCATTCTGACGACTAGTCAGCCGATGGTCGGCGTCTTATCGTCATTTGGTGGGCGTTGGTGACGTGTTGGCCTAGTGTGAATGAGCCTTAAGCGTCCTAACGACGACCTCACGCCACGTTATTTCTGTCTACTATGGTAGCGAACATTTAGACAATGATGTTTCAGTCTGTATTTATCCTACACCAAAATACTTGACTAAAGGATATGAAGCATGGGTTAAAGAACTTTTCATTTATATGACAAGATTACCTCTAATGCTAATTAAGTCTGCAGACGAAAATTGCAGACTAATCAGAGCAAGCAGGGTGGCTTTTCAGGATGGCGAATGTTAGCAGCGTCAGCGTAAATTCGGCTTCCTGACAGCCGTGTAGTTGTGTTCGCGATGTTTTTCTTGCGCTGATTGAAGCAGCACAAAGCCTAGAAATATACAACCTTTTCTAGGTGCACACTATTTATCCCCATTAACCAATTATCAGCAAAGTCAGTGATGAGTTTCTGGAGTTGGAACGTCATCACTTGACTAATAACCCCATTGGGAACCAAGTTTCTCTGGACATTTGACCATAGTCTACGCCGTACTCTTTGTTTGACGCCATTTTTTTTAGCTCGTCAATGAATTAAATGAAGAGGATTAGTCGGTGGCTTCTAACGGGCACCATCATTTCCTTGCATACAGTTAATAGAAAACTCGACACATGGTCACTCCAAAAGCATTTGTGCTAAGGGACATCTACCGGAAAGTCCTTCACGGGAGGTGACACATGACAAAGCATCCCTTTTTCGGTAACGGTGCCTCACGGAAAGAGACAGCCAACTCCTTCATGATCCTGAACGGGTAAATTCATGCGCAGCTTTTCAGCAAAAATAAAACATAACGAAACACAATGGTGCGTTATTAATAATTTCAGTGCCTGCAAAATATTTTTATTACTTAGCAGGGAGGCGATTTGGCCAGATATTGCATTTTTTCTAACGTTTTGTTAGTTCCCTTGTCAAGAAGCAGTGATTGCCATATGCTTTGCGGCGTTGCTCACTGAAAACGTATAAAGGAAACCGCACCGTGTACCCTGCGCCAGCGCCGAAAGTTATTTTGGTTTAGGGGCCTTCAGCATAAAACAAAGGCCCTTACTTCAAAGGACCTCGTGTAGCAGGGGCTTAAAAAATTTATATTTTGACTTGACCATCGCAAGTACACTGCAGAAGCTCGAGCTGGTTCACCGCTGATTTATTGGCTCGTTTTATTAGCGCTACTGTCTCAAGCTGCGAGCCAGCTTTCGAAACATACACATGAAAGGAACGGTTCCTCGCAAGACGACCGGAACAAGTCAGTGCACCGATTTTGTTCAATCTGCTTTTCATTCACAGAACATACTTGCGCTCAATCCACGCGTCAAGCAGACAACGACGATAACGCCCAGCGCCGACACAAAGCGAAACAAGCAGCACTGGAAGAGGAACAGCGATAAGAAGTGCAACGTAAGTGCACGCGACTATCTTGTATTTCCTTATCGCGTCTTCACAGTGTGCCTCACTCTCAACCACATTTTCTCGCCAACTCTATCTTCAACGAGATAGGCTTGGCTGGAGTAAGAACGTTTATTTCGAAGGAACCTGCAGGAGGACGTTATATGGACTATGTTGATAACGCAAATGCAGTGAGTGATATTCATTAACTTAAGCGGAGCATTTCCGTTAAACGACGTGCAAGGTTTCTGATGAAAAAAAAAATGAAATAAAGCATAGTATTACTGACATCTATCAAAGAGCATTTCGTTTCTTTCCGCTATTGTCTAAATAAACGGGATTACAACATATCTGTTGGAAAATGTGTACTTTGTATAAACTCCGTGACTGTTTTTATCAAGGTCAAATCTTTGGGATATCGGTACTTCCTGAAAAGGATATCTTATCAGGTTACGCAGCGACCAATAAAAATAAAGGAACGGTGCATTATACTACGCTCACAGAAGCCACATAAGCCTTTCAGCGCCATGAAAAGTCGAAAATTACAACTGTAGTGGCGATAGGAACACAGGAACACAATGACAATAGTGATGGCCGTTTCTACGAAGATGTTATAATCCTCCTTATAGTTGCTCCTTGAAAGAGATCATTCCAACACATGTCGCATTTCATTGAGCATAGGTCGATTTGCGGTCGTATGCTTATTAACTAGCAGCATTAAATATACCTTGCTGAAGCATACCTAACCTGAACCAATAAAGGTGCCAATAAAACCGACTTACATTCTTAACTTAGTAAATTGTACGCAATCGGAATGTTGGCCTGTACTGTGTCGCCGGTTTCTGGATCAACTATACTTCATTGAATAATTAAAAGGACGATAGCACAAGATTTATTAAACACATTGTTGCAAAAATGCAGTTTCGCAAACGTGCACTCCTCATCATTTTCCTTTGGTATCCGACATAATAATTTCTTTCGGCGCTACAGAGTTAAGGAGGATTCGAGAGCGGGCTAGTTAGTATTCTATAGCTAGTAAACTTGAAGCACGAGAAAAAAAAAAAAAGGTACGACAGGGCGTACACGAACAAGCACTAACTTCCAACTAAACTTTAAAACGGCACGATTATATGCGGAACCGTAACATGTACTTCCTATGCAATTCATGCGAATGTGTCATGCGAATGATCCTTTATTTCAGAGCTGCAAGCCTCTGGAGAAAAACTTCGACGACATCAAGCACACTACCTTGAGCGAACGTGGTGCTTTAAGAGAAGCGGCCAGGTAACTTTGATAAAGAAGCAAAATTCAGTTCAAAGAGCGATCGTCTCAGTGTCTCCGGCAGTTCTTCTAAACTTTGAGGTATCACCGAGCGACAGGAGAATTAGTGCATAACATAAAACTAAAATCCACTGGAAAATCTCGCTTCAAGAAACAGTCGCAAGTATATCAGATGCCTTTTCTTTTTGCCTTTAGCACGCTTGGGAACGATGGGTGAACCATAGGAAAGGTAGCAAGCAGCAAGAAAGATGAAAAAAAAAAAAAAAAGGTTAACAGTCGCATAATTAACAATCACTCAGAAGGGTGTCACAAAAAGAAAAAAAAAAGAAACTGATATATTTGAGATAGTGGCCAGCATATAGGCGTAATAAAAAACCGACAAACATAGAAAAAGGGCTTGATATACGCATACGTAACTATGTAGCATATAAAAATTCCCTATTGTATTTCAGTTCCACATTTGCACAGCAATGTTTGTCTAATCATTTTTCCTGTCTGTTGGCGCTACTATGGTACATCAACTGGCCAGCACTTCTACACTTTCCACAGCCCTTGTCTGCTATGCACGCCAGAGCTATTCATGGCTGATTAAATCGTTAAAGCTAAAACGGGTATGACACGCAAGTACGTGGACTCCATATTCGGTAATGCCGTACGTTTACCATTATTCTTACAGGTGTTTAAAATGTGCGGATGCTCCGTGCCAGAAAAGCTGTCCCACGCAGCTCGACATCAAGGCATTTATCAGCAGTATTGCGACAAAGGTGGGTGCAAAGTACCACTGTTACTGCGCGCGATCCCTTTCACTAAACGTCCCGTTGTGATTAAGAAAAGCGCGCGACCACTTTCACTAAACATCCCGTTGTGATTAAGAGAAAGGTCTCCCTCGGGATTAACTCCACGATTTTCCTGCTTAAATAAAAGTGTATCTCAGCAATGCTCTGCGCAGGCAACCACTGAACTCATCTGTATAACACTGTTTAGAATAAGGTTAACTATACCTACTGTATAGAGTAGAATTCCGATTTAAGACTTAAATTCGTCTCACGAAATTGGCGAAAGTCGGCAACTCTAAATATAACTAAACCTCACCGTTTACAAACCTGTAGCTTTGCACCAACACAGATATCGCATTTCTCTAAACTGCATCTGCTAAAGCAGCCGAAGCAGAGAAACTTCATATATTATACGTCACTCTGTCTTAGAGCACTTCGGTAGAACGTTAAAATATGACTATTTCACACGGACTATAACCTTACAAAAGCAACCACCCCAAATGCTGGTCAAGGATGCACGAAAGCGCATATTCAAATGTCCATCGTGGCTATGGGGATTGGTAGGCAAAAGTACCTTTCCCTCTAATAACCTATTTCTAGCAGTCAGACAGTGAGATAAAGGCGACGCAGTAACAGCACCAGTGAAAGACTTACGCAATCGCCGACTATCAACTGCTGGTTCATTCATAGGAAGGACTTATGTGCAGGTCAGTCCACCTTTATGTGCACTCTTATGTGCGACTATCGCTTCGCTGGCACTCTAGTTGCAAGTGTGGGCTGAAGCAATATCAGTGTGCTACACAGGGGTACATAGAAATGCCAGCGCTATTGATCCCACTTCATCTGTTACAAAAACTGGGTGATCGCACGCATGTCAGAGGGGGAAAAAACGCGCATGCTCTAGACTAATCTTTTTCCTTTAAGAGTGTGCCGAGCTGTATTCATAATGGCGGAAAGGTATCAAAGATAGCCAGAGCCACACCTGTGAGTCAACCAAGAAAAGATGAGGAAGGGCTGACCGGCTCGGAACGCTGCTCCACACAGCATCCTAACTCCACACTCTTGTGCTGGGACAGTTGTCGGGGAAAGAGATGGTGTAAACGTATGAGAGAAGGTTTGCCGAATGTGTAACACTTGCTGTTCGTGGGACAAGGCTAATGTATTCGCCTGGAGTCTGATTCGCGCGCCTTTCCCTTTGACACGTGTCGAATATTTCATTTCACCGCAAAAGTGCAAGCACGTTCACACTGAGCAGCGACACCGCGTCCGTAGTAGACTGGGCCCCAAGTCTGGACTCCGGCGCCGGTGCACAAACAATTGGAGAGCTAAACACCGTTTCAATTACAGGTATTTAGTAAACCATTTTCTTTTTTAATAGGCGCCACCGTGTAGTCTAATAGCCCCTTCGTGCACGGGCACTGTGTTGTAGATGATATTGAACGCGACTGTACATTTGCGTACATAACTAATTATTGGAGGATAGCTCTATATTATATCATTATATAACTGTACATTACTGCAAATAAGAAATAGCTGGTGAGTAATGTGGGAGAAAGGAATGCTGCCCGCTAATCATGCGATATACTGCAAACTCCACGCTATACTACGCCATCATTCTTTTTCTGTTTTCTCTGGCTTCATTGCCTGCCTTATAAATGTTCTAACTGTAAATGTATAAAGCGTACAACTGCAAACGCGTGATTTTGAAGTGTGTAACTGTGAACTCGTACAACTGTGAATGAGGCCTAGACCACTTTCTTTTTTTTTTTTTTGACACAGAACTATTATGGCGCAGCAAAAGCCATCTTCTCGGACAATCCCTTGGGCCTCACCTGCGGCATGGTTTGCCCGACGAGCGATCTCTGCGTCGGAGGGTGTAATCTCTACGCTTCTGAAGAAGGGCCCATTAACATAGGAGGCCTGCAGCAGTTCGCTACGGACGTAAGGACTGCGCTTTCAGACAACGCCTTCAGCAAGACAATTATTTCTTGCTTATACGAGTGGCTTATAAAGCGTCCTGAAATTTACGCTGAAAGTTTAATAGATGTGCTGAAGCGCAAAACGGCTCTGCACAAAAACGCAATTGACATTTTCTCAGTGATTTAGAGTTAAGAGTGTGAATGGTGAGCCATGCGGGTCGACGGGGAATAGTTGATGCTCAGCCTGTTCCTTGTGCTATGGTGCTCTTATATGTTATCAGCTAGATGGCATGGGACGGGGTTCAGACCTTAGCGCACTTGCTATGTGGCGCTCGGGCACGGAAATTGCCGGAAACTGTTGAAAGGCTAGGGTCAGGCTGCAGCAAGCAACGTTCCTTAGCCTCCTCAGTGACTTGTACGCTTTGTACGTAATACACTACACCTTGCGTCATTGGCATTCCCTTATCATACCGGTCCTCCTACGAAGTTAAAATGCTGCATGTGCGGTGTTTTACTGAACGTTGTTGTTTATTAAGTGCGACGGTATTGAAAGTTTGGCTACTGAAGAGCGCGCTATCTCCAAATTGTAGCTAAACGCACACGCATAAAAAAAAAACCACACGATAGAACAGTATAAACAAAATTATAATCAGAAGCTTTCACAATTGATTTGCCACTTGGAGATGTTCACAGTACATTCATATTAACGATGGGAAGATTGGCAAGTTTACAACAAATGCTTGAAAGGAAAGAAAGCTGTTGTAGAATTCAATGATGTTGTATATTTCGTTGTTTTTTTTTCCACCAAAAGTTATGTTGTAAGCGCTGCCATTTTGACATAACGGCTACATTTTCTACCGTGAGGGCAAACTGGTCGTGAGGCAGCGACAACACGCCAGAATTATGACAGAAATTTCTGTCACTGCAACAAAATTGAACTTGTTAGGTAAAAATGGCAGGCTAAGCTACAGAAGTTTGTTTTGCTACGACAAACGTCTCCTGACGATGCCTGTATAGTGCGACATTCGCAGACATCTTTACGACAAAATATTTGATCCTATTGTTTTAGAGGACGCGCTACCTCATTTTTCTCCTTTAATAGATCTGAAACGTGGAGCTTTGGTGGCAGAAAGGTCCGGCTATCCCTAAACCTTAACGAAGAAAAACAACAAAAAGGAAAAAAAAGGCTAATGAAATTATAACAGATTAACGTGAAGCCAAAAGATTGTATCAGCGCGCTTGGTATTTAGATATCGCTGAGTTCCACGAGACGCTGGACCCTATTGAAAGAAATGCTTCCTCATGGAGGGCAAAGTATCTCAGCGGTGATCCGCGATGTCCCAGCCCACTTCCACGTACTGTCAGCTTAACCAGCTGATTATCCTCGCAAAGCGCAATGCTTTGAAACTTCGCGTTGTAGGTAGCTACTTTTCTTCCCAAGGTGTGATTCTAAACGGCCTTAAAACCTTGGCCGCCCTGCTTACATCCAGATCTTTTGCCTACCTAGATAGATGGACCGTATAGACATTGTGACTGTATAGCGAAATACCCGCAACGATAAAGCTATATGATGATCTTCTCACAAGGAACTTGATCATCATCAACATCAGTATCATCAGTATCAGTAAGATCTCTGCAAGAATACGAACGCCAGTTACAGCTGTCCTGGATCAGTTGATGCCATCTTATATCTTATTACTCTTAGATTCCAGCCGCTCTCGATTGCATGTGTGTTGCTATGACATCTATTATGGTACTCTGGCAAACCAATAAATACCTGTTTTGTGCATTATAGTTACTTAAGAAACACTATCCGCGTTCAAGATCTCAAGGAACTGTACTACAGCATTAAGAGCACCTATGCGTTTGCAGACTGGGGTCTAGAATAGGCGACTAAAGTCACGGCTTGAGTAAAAGCAAATCGACCATTCTTTTCTTTTTTGATAAACGAAGAAAAAGGTGTACCAAGAGCCCACTTCAAAATACATGCTCCTGTTTCTTTTTTTTTCGATTTCGTCCAAAGGTTTTTAAACAGATGCGAGTCCCTCAAATACGGCCTCCCAACCTGCCCCCGCCCCATGAGCTTCCAGAAAGTTACAAAGCTAGGATTGCCCTTGTTGGATGTGGCCCGGCCAGCATGAGCTGTGCCACGTTTCTGGCCCGGCTCGGATACTCAGACATCGTCATTTTTGAGAAGCAGCCTTACTTCGGCGGTCTCAGGTGAGCTCTGATATTCACATGAGCTAAGTGTCAAGCCGTACGTGATTGGCCTACCCTTGATTTCTGTTCCTTCTATGTTGTGTTCGTTCCTGTTTGTCAATGGTCTTGGTATTGTGCTTGAAAGCGATCATTATTGGCTTGATTACAAGGCAGCGAGTTTGAGCTCTTTCTTCTAGTAACCAATGCAAATGCATATACTTTCAGGAAGTGGAGTACATTTTACGGTTCTGTAAAAATTCAGGAATGGTAATATTATGCTTTAAAGCAGATGAGAAGCTGGAATCATTGAAAAGTGTAAACGGTAATCGCGTAAAGTATTCCATATTTAGAACTACGAAAATAAAAAAATGCATATATATATATATATATATATATATATATATATATATATATATATATATATATATATATATATATATATATATATATATATATATATATATATATATATATATAAAGAAAGAATTAAATGCCTCTTTCAGCTCCGCCGAGATCCCGCAGTACCGGCTTCCATTCGATGTCGTTTCATTTGAACTTGATCTCGTCAGGGACTTAGGCGTCAAAGTGAGTAAAGAGAATTTATCATTTTGGAAATCTTCGTTTACTTTCTGAGTGCTAGTCTAGCGATAAGAGACCTTAATAATCGTGATAACTGGAATTTTGATAACACTTAGGTCGAATTCAACAAGGCTCTCGGCCGGGACTTCACTCTCCAGTCTCTTAAGAAGGACTACAATGCAGTCTTCCTTGGCATAGGTAGGTGCCACAATATCATTGCTATGACGTAAAAGTTTATGTTGTCTAAAACAATTCTGATAAATTTCACTTTATTTCAGGACTGCCAGATCCAAAAGTCATTCCCATATTTGAAGGCCTAGACTCAAGCCATGGATTTTTCACGTCAAAGACGTTCTTACCGCTCGTAGCAAAAGCTAGCAAACCAGGTTAGTTTTCTTTTTATTGCAAATTACCGTCAAACAATGCAATTAAATTAAGATTGCAAGTTGTTTGTAATAAAAATAGCTCAATAACAGTAACGGAGAAAGACGCAATAACGATTGAGAGCATCCTGATCCTGTCGTTGCATCTTTTTCGGTCCCTGTTCATTGCGCTATTGTTCATTAAAAACCAGTAAGGACTTTCCTAATTTACTCTTTTTATAATTGGTAGTAGATACCGCAGTGTGGCTACACTATAAGGGTGACACGAGTAGGTGCAGTTACTTTTCTGAAACAAGCGAAAAAAATTACAAGAAGTTTAGACTCACACGGGGTGCTTCAATTAATAAGCCTGCTCAGGACACCGGTATGATGCATGCTGCACGCTATTTGAATAGCCTTAAAAGGTAGTTTGAGCGTACAGAAAAGCACACAGCGGCCAAACTTCATAAAGGGGCCGAACAGACGGTCCAGCCTAACGCATTTGTTTCCCTTCAAATGGGGCTTCGCAATGCTACACAAAATAATAATTTTACGGCATTTCGGCTAAAAGTGTATTCCTGAGTGATCTGCAACATTTACGACATGCATCGCGTATTCAGGTATTCAGTAGTTCAGTGACACATTTACCTACATAAATTGGCCAGTTATATATTAGAGACATTGTAGGAGAGCGTGAAGCAATTTCACTTGCTTCCCAATCTTCCTATTCCCCACCGTCACTGCACTTACTACACCTTATCAACCCTAAACTTGATACACCCTTGATACAACTTGATTTACGCTTTGCAGCGCCACTCACCCGGCGCGTGCTTCGTACAAAATATGCACACAACTGCCCCCTGCTCTAGATAGCCCAGATGCCGCGCAAGCACGCAGCGCGCCTAGAAGTGTAGTCACGCATAGACTCCTCGTTCTGTCGACAGGAATGTGCCACTGCAAGCAGTCGCTGCCCAGCCTATACGGTAGCGTAATTGTCCTGGGAGCTGGAGACACGGCATTTGACTGCGCCACGTCAGCGCTTCGGTGCGGAGCGAGGCGGGTTTTTGTCGTGTTCCGCAAGGGCTTCACAAACATCCGCGCTGTCCCAGAGGAGGTGAGTGCAGCTCCGTCTTGGTTCTGACTTAATAAATCCGGGCCAGTGTCGCGGAGGCGGCGTGATGGAAACAAATTGGTTCAAGTTGGACGACATCTGTTTCGTGCAATGCGAAACAAAAGCAATGCAAGCGGAACGTATCGGAAAGGGAGAAATTTCTGCCAGCTAGACAGGTTTCAGCGCGCGAGAAAACAGATTGCGAGTTTAAGGCGTGCGCGCTAAGCAATCACGGGAGCCGACAAGTAGGGTTGTGTTAGCAGGAATGGGCAAAATAAAGCCGCGAAACGAAATGCGACGCAGCGTCTTAGCGTGTACTTGAAGATGCACGACGTGCCTGTAACAATGTTCACGTATATATTTTGAGGAAGGTTGCATGCGTTTTAAACCAGACAGAAAGCGACACATTTACGCTGCAGATGTCTAGATAGCTAGAGTGTTAATGGTGAGCCATGTAGATCGATGTGGCATGGATGGCGCGCAACCTTTTTGCACCGATACGGGTCCCTTGGGTTACTAGTGGCGCATTCCACTGGGCGAACAGGAGCATTCAAAGGCGCCCGTAAAGTGCTCTCTCAAGATTAGCTGCGTCACAATAGGCGAACAGGAACAGGAGCGCTGCGACCAAATGGCAAAAGAGAAGTCTGGCGACGCTGAGAGCAGTTGAGAGCAGTTCGAGCTGCCCCTGCGCGAAAAGCGGAGTGCGAAGGAAGCCATATGATGCAAAGGCGTCATAGCCATTTATTTTGGTTGTGTTTGCGTCGTTTTGCTTCAGTGTGCAGCAGCAATGGCGGCTGAGAATCCAAGTTCGCGCGATAACCGCCTCGGGAATGTAAAAAATCTGGTCACGCGATACACCTTTGCCCTAGCACCTGCTCGAAAAGCGCATGAAACGTTTCAATGGAGGAGCAAGCGGTTGCATTCTAGCTGCGTTAGTACTCTGCTGTTCGTTGCCCTTTGCCTCCGCTCCCGTTTTGCCAATAGAATGCGCCATAGGTGCTGTTTTGGTATGGGACGGAGTATGACAGGCTCCAGACCTTACCGCATTTGATAAGTGGCGCTCGTATGAGGCAATTGCTGCCAACTTCAAGTCTATATAAGTCCTCTTGCAGCGAGCAACACTCCTTCTCCTTCCCCGACTCGTACTTCAGTTTACGTATGGGTGTGATCAAAAGCGACCCCACTGCTAGAAAGTGCTTCTTTATTCCAGCTATTATAATATAGGCATCCCCCCATGCACTGAAGAACTATTTGACAGCTAAAAGTTTCAAATGCTCAAGAGTCCATTACTAACATGCCTGTTTCATGACACGACAGGTTGAAAACCGCAATAACGTGAATGTCACTTTTCAAGTTACAGCATTATCATGTGCATTTACGAATAAGCACGGTTAAGCCACAAGTCCAGGCAACGCTTGGATAACAAGCTCCAGAGAAGGGTGCCCGACGTAAACCGATTTTCTTTTTCTCGGTTTCGTTCCGGAGTGAAAAAAATAATAATCGCAACCTTCTGGTTCAGTTCTGGTTCGGCGAAGAAGTAACGTGTTGTTTGTTTAACTTTTGGGTTTTCGGTTTAGCTCCAGTTTGATACCCTGCTGGCAAGGTGCACGAGTAATTCATTGCATCACTGCCTTGCAGATGGAGTTGGCGAAGGAAGAGAAGTGCGAATTCCTTCCATTCCTGTCCCCGCGCAACTTGCTCGTTCACGAGGGTCGCATAAAGGGCATGGAATTCCTCCGGACGGAGCAGGGCGAAGATGGCAGCTGGATCGAGGACGAAGAACAGGTCGTCCGGCTTAAGGCGGACTTCATCATCTCGGCCTTTGGCTCCACTCTCGGAGATAATTCGGGTAATGTGGCAAACCGTGATGACCTGCTCGGAGTGCCCTGCTTAGAAGTGTTGTGAAACACTGCTTCAGATTTAAGCCGGAACGTTTATTGGGTGGCTAAAGCCTTGCGCATTCTCAGATTACTGGACACGAATAACGACACTTTGTATGACGCTCGAATGAGAACATCGTTGCGACATTGTCAGCGGAGGCTTGCGCGTCTCGCTGTTGACGAGTCGGCTGACTGCACACCGACTGGCGGCGAGGAAAGATTTATCCTGGGGTACAATTAGCCTTGTTCACCACGGTACCGATTTAGGATAACGCTAGCACAATCCTAACGAGGACGCTGTTAGGTCTCGCCTTCGCCAACATTGTGGGAAGGCGTCGGGTCAAAGCTTAGGCTAGCCGGTGGCTATAAGTCCTGCTTCTCCTTCCAGCTTGGCTGTGATGCAACTGCTGCAGTAGGCGCTCCGAATGAGTAGGCATGAGTTTCTGGAGCGTGCAGCCTGGACCCGTTACCTTGTTTTACGTATAGAAGAAAGGATTAATCGCGAATCGCAGTGAAGGATTAAAGGGACTCTAACGCGTTGGACAGCCCTCGCTAGATGAATGATAAAAGTGATGAAGTAATTTTATTCTATCGCCAAGTGGCTCAACCTATTCTAGCGTGCAAGTAGTGAAGCTACGCATTTGACAAATTCAATTTCCGGGATTTTAGATCAATCGAATAAACTTATAAAAGATGGTTCAATGAACTGGTAGGTTGAGGGCGATAAATATCTCTCATTGTTTTTAGTTGGTGTCCCAACGTGGCTAGTCATTGGGGAAAGCAGGGGTTATAGTATGGCGTCAAGAAGGAGAAGGATGCAAATTCAGGTGACGGCGCCTTGTACAATTATTCTTATGCTACTCATTCCTAAAAAAAAAAGAGAATAGCCGTATAGGGGAGTGCGCAAGTTTCCGAGTCATGCTTTCATTGAAACTAGGCTTCCAGGACTTATATTTAATCGAAACACCATTTCGTTTGTCAATATACGGTGCTTCCACGATTCCGTGTAATAATGTCTAGGTTCGCAGTTATAGGAGATGAACTTCGTTTTCAGTTGTAGAGGCACTCAGTCCGCTCAAGCTGAACAAGTACGGGCTGCCGGAAGTTGATACCAAGACGATGCAGTCGAGCGAGCCCTGGGTGTTTTGCGGTGGTGACCTAGCCGGCGTCGCAGAGACTACGGTTGAGGCTGTCAATGATGGGAAGACAGCCTCATGGCACATCCACAAATATCTGCAGGTAAGAAAATCTCGAATGATCTGTGACAAACTAGCTGCAGTCTTTCCTTTTACTAGTCATCATGCACTGATATAAAGTACTTATTTGAAATAGGGTTTCAATTTTAGTTCGTAGCTACGCCTCTCACCCCTCTTCCCCTTTCCTATCATTGTTCTGTACACCAATATCTTTCGCGGTGGTCTACAATTAGAAAACAAGAAAATCATCATCTTGAGTGGCATGTAACTTTCTTTGTTCATCCACTGTCGATCACTTGTGAGAACACATTGAAAGGTCTTTATCCACCTGTGACCCCTCTGGTCTCTTTTGACTGCTCTTCGTAGTGATTCCTTATTGTGTTGCGTGGATGCAGTCGCTGCACAACCTGTCCGTACCGCCAGTACCCGAGTTGCCCCGCTTCTACACCCCCATCGACTTGGTGGATCTAAGCGTGGAATTCTGTGGACTCAAGTTCAAAAACCCTTTCGGCCTCGCCAGCGCTCCGCCCACAACAACCAGCGCCATGATCCGGCGAGCATTCAAAGCTGGATGGGGATTCGCCCTGACCAAGACTTTCGGCCTCGACAAGGCAAGTGGTCCTTAAGGTCCTCTACTAAAAGGCACAAACTGCAAACGATATACGGCGCACTTCGTTTTCTTACTTTACTTTCAGTGTTATATAGGTTAGGGACGGTTGGTGCATCCGAACGAGGGGAGTGGGGAGGGGAAGGAAGTTAAACAACGCTAGGAATTGACGACGAAAGAATGATAGCACGAGAAATGTATATGCAATGGCTTGCGTCTGCACATAATCCGGATCAAAAAGTTCCAATTTGACGCGTTGTGCATTGCGCTTGGGGTCGCTAAAACACCAGTATGGACGGTGAAGTAAAAGGCAGAGAAACAGATCTTGGACGGTAAATCGCTTCACTGTGTCCAATTATTTCTTCATGGCCTTCTTCGTCCAGTTAAGCTTTATGCGTCTGCTAGCGCCTCCAAGGACATTGGTAACCTTACATTTGAATCCTTTGTGACGTACAATTTATTGCACTGAGCGAAGGTTTAAATGTAAGGGTAACAGAGCTCATGAAATAGATCTCGAGTGGCTAAGCCTATTTAAAAACGATAGGTATTCAAATGAGTTGCAAATAACGAAGGTTTTATTTATTTCATCCGATTCTATATCGTCATCCATGATTGTATCCCACAAGCACTGCTTTGTGAAAGGCAGATGCTTGTTGCTGCAGAATTTACTCGCTCTCAATTGAAAAAAAAAAAAGACCCGCATTCTCTATGAAACTCATATCCAATAATCCCATATGACATATGAGAACATATGATTTTTGTATAGAGCCTCGTGTTTAATATCGGAATATTGGTTAGAATGTTATGGGACGTAGATTTTTTTGGATCAGACATCACCATTATTGACAAAATTTCATTCTGCTTACGACGCATAAAGTAAATGGTTTCAAGATCTCTGCTGTATTCGTATTAGGTACATGGCGTTCGGTGTGGAACCTTTGGAAACGGCATTGCTAAACTTTTTACTGTTCAATAAGCTTTTGTCTTTAATTTGAGACAGAGATCGTTCATTTTGCTACCATGTTTCTAGTTGGCAATGCAGTTGAATCTTAGCAGTCACTCTCACTATGTTCGTTTATCGACTGGAACTGCATGCGCCCAGGACGTCGTGACCAATGTTTCACCTCGCATCATAAGAGGATCGACATTCGGCCACACGTACGGACCGGGCCAGGGATCCTTCCTCAACATCGAACTGATCAGCGAGAAGACGTCAGCGTACTGGTGCGGCAGCATATCGGAACTTAAGAAGGATTTCCCTGATCATGTGAGCACTTACGCCAATTTCATTACTATGTTCTTACTTGCTGCATCTCAACTGAATCAAATATGTGAAAAACAGTGCAAAAATTGCTCGTGTTCGTCGTCTTACAAGTCTTATCCGCGTTTTTTGCGCTGTTTTCCACTATATTTAATCCCATTAACGAGGCCAGCTCTCAGTCATGACTCAACTATATCGTCTTGCTGGATAAAAAAAAGCAAGCTTTCTACCACTTATAACTAGCAGAACTGCCAATCTGCAGTAAGAATTGCTTTCATTCTTCAGAACTTGCTTTATCCTTCTCGCCCACCCTTCTGCAAAGAGAGCGCGAGATTAGCACTGAGTGAATAAACATGTGTGCAAAAGAATAATTTTAATTCACAACAGAAGCACCGGCGAAGTTCATCAACCATGAGTAACCTTCGTGGTTGAAGTACTCCGTCAGTGCGAAGCAATAAACGTGAATAGCAATAAATTTGTCCTCCTGAGCAGGCTTAACGGAGGAATTGTTTTACTTCAGAAATAGCCGACTTTTGCGCGTGTGTACATATATATTCTAATGCACTGCTCTAATCAACTTCACATTGTGGCCTTTTCTTGGTTTTAGATTGTGATCGCCAGCATTATGTGCACATTCAACGAGAAGGACTGGACAGAGCTCGCGCAACAAGCTGAGGTGAGGCAAATTTATTTACTTTGAAGAATCGCAGCCTAATTTATCGCTAACCTGTTAGCGCTGCTATAATACGCAGCGAAACACGAGACAGGAAGGATTAAAGCTTCATCACTTCTTTGAGGACACTGGCATACCTACCAAGCCATGTGCTCTAAAGTTCATAAAATCATATCTTCGTAAATTCCGTGGACGTAAATCCATAAATCCCTTAACGTAAATCGTAATTGTAAAAAGCAAAACGTAAATCCCATAAGTTCCGGAGGGAGGAGCTTTAAGCTGGAAGAAAGCACGAACTCTCATGAAATATAAGAACACATCTTTTGTGGCATACGTCGGCACTTTAGACACAATACATTAGGAGCAGAAGAATTTCGAACAGTAGAGACGGACAAGCAGCACAGTGTATTGAGATCGCATCGACCTTTTAGCAGCTTTACTGTTGGCAATTTTGTCTGTTTCAGGAACTATGCCGAATAAAACTTGTTCACAACAAATTCGACACTGATATACGGCGTCTTGCACTAACACAAGACGGCACAAATACCATCGAAGTCTTGTAATACAGTGGTGGTGGTGGTGGTGGATTGTAGCAACAGGCGGGCTTAGCCTGGCGATCAAGGCCGGCAATTGCTCCGCCCGAACAATTGCCGGGCGGAGCAATTGCGCATGCGTGCTGCAGGCACGCATGCGGAAGGTCCTTTTTTTGCAGATTCTTCAGGAGAGCGTCCCTTTCATATACACTTCTTTGCAATCTTGCGCCATCCCATTCTACAACACCTTTGGAACATTTTTACGAACAGAATTAATGTTGCGTAAAATATAACGCAGCCTTCGTAAACTCGTAGAACGAGCCCAAATTTGGGAACTTCACAAAAATATAGAAAGATTTGGCAGGTACGCACTACGGACCTCACAGCATGGTGTGAGGCTATGAGCGTCTCTTTAGTGCGCATGCGTGAAACCAGCTGGTGAAAGGGTAAAGTTCTCATCGCTTCACCACCCGACACCCTTATGGGTTTCTCAGAAAATAAAGCTTCGCAGTAAAAGAAAAATTTGTCCTCGCTCTGGTTTCGAGCCCAGGACCAATGCTTTTGCCGGACGGTTGCTCTACCATCTGAGCTAACCACAAGGCTAGCATGCCGCAGGGCGAGGGTGAAGAGATCCGCTGCTCGAAGCGCAGGGACACTGAATAGCTAATCAGTCTTGAAAGTGATTGTGCAACTGCTGTCAGTGCTTTAGGCATATCTTGTGATTCAGTTTTGTTTATTTATTATACCTCAAAGGTCCCTGAACAGGACATTGCCTAAGGGGAGACTTCTCTTCGCCACATGACAAGGAGAAGTCGGTGATATACGAAGCGCCAGCTTCTCCTTCAAAATCGTCGTGATGAAAACATTTTTGGCGGTCCTATGCTACTAAAGCATCAGCGCGGGATGATGCGAATTCTGATAAGATCTCAATGTGATAACGTTCCCTCTTCATCGCAGACGGCAGGTGCAGATGCGCTCGAGCTGAACCTATCTTGCCCGCACGGGATGGGTGAAAGAGGAATGGGATTGGCTTGCGGTCAGGTAAGGCAAATCTCGTCTGACAGCAAGCCTGAGATGTTCGAGAAGAGTAAACACGCTATGAAATAACGACTGTACCTTTTTTACCAATCTCTGAAGGATCCAGAGCTGGTCCGAAACATTTGCCTTTGGGTGCGGAAGGCCGTGAAGATTCCATTCTTCGCGAAGCTTACGCCAAATGTCACCAACGTTGTCACGATTGCCAAGGCAGCCTATGAAGGTAAGCGAAAGTGGACAGCTGTCCTGCTACTTAACGTAAACTAACTTTCCATGGTTAAAGTTGCCCTAAGAATCAGAACCTGTAAGTTCCGTTAATGTAGAAGTGGTACAACTATGCACGTCCTTCACAATTCAATGATGGAGCCACTATCGAGCGCTAACATTTCAAGTGGTGCCTGTTATTGCCAATAGCTACGAAACTGCTTGTAGCGGAGCTGGCATGCAGTTGCTCACTTAAAACGATGCAAATTGTGTTCGCAGGCTTTCCGCAGCCTTTCACGTGAACTGGGCAAGAAACTAAAACTCATAATTTATTTTATTGCAACTGGGCATGATGCGGTGACCTTCAATGGCAGCGACGAAATAAACCGAGAGGCTCCATCGGAACTAAATGCAAACATCTCGCTGAGCGGTTCGCTTTGTCTACGCAGCATTTAAATATTGCTGTCACAGCTTGTTAGTCCGCATTCATGAAGGGAGTTTGCAGAAAGCAGTGAAACGCAGCATCCCCCTTAAGTGCCCGGCGTAAGATATTGCAAGTGTAAGGTCATCGACCTGTCTTCTTCATTGTCAGGCAAAATGAAACGTCTTCGACATTTTTGCTTTCCGAGGTGGGCTGCCGTAAAGCACAGTAGCATGAAAAAAAAACGGACAATCGAATGAAAATAATAACGAAGGCAGCAACAGCACCAGCACGAAGAGCTACGAGAGTTTTACGAGAGTAAAAGCATACCGGGGAGTTAGCTTTTACTGAGAGGTCGTCGACGAGAGGAAAAAACGAAGTGAACGTTATATTCACTGGCCATCCATGTTTCGCTCTTGGCAATTGGAGTACCACGAAAGTCATTTACCAAGGCTAGTCATCGTTGTGCTCGTATTTATGTGTTTCAGAAGCAATTCGCAATTTCATATCAAGATATACGATGGTATACTCTTTGACTTGGTGAGGGGGTGTTGAACCCTTACATAGGCTACGAAAAACTTAGGAAAAGCGACATTATGTGACATCGGCAGGGGGCTAACAAACGTGCGAGAAAATGCGCCCAATGCGCTTTCAGTTTTCGTATCATATCTTCTCAAGCTTTTCGTGACGCATCCACTCGTATGACAAACTTTACGTTTTGCACGGAGCCTGCCACACTATGTACTTTATTTCAAGCTTGGCTTTTTTTACGTATTCCGAAACGCCGTTACACTTGGCCTTTATCCAGAAAAGTGTCTGGTTGGCTACCCTACGCTGAGGAATAGGGACAAGGGAATATAAAGAAGGGACAGATGGGAGCGACATAAGCGCTGTATGTGTGTACGCGAGTAGACGATACCAAGCCGTCAAAGACGTCCAGTCCCCCTCAAGAAGCACAAAATCCTATTGTCTCCGTGGATGAGCTCAGAGTAGTAGGGCAGCAGAAATCGATAAAGTATGCCGATTTTTAATTTACACTAAAGGCATCATTATTCAGTACGAGTACTCTTCTGTTTGTTTGTAGGTAAGGCTGACGGCGTCACCGCAGTCAACACGGTGTCGGGTCTGATGGGCATCAAGTACAACAACGATCCATGGCCGGGCGTCGGCATCGAGAAGCGTACCACGTACGGCGGCATGTCCGGCAACGCTATCCGGCCCATTGCACTGCGCGCTGTGTCCGCCATTGCCCGGGCTCTGCCTGGATTTCCGATCCTCGCTACTGGCGGAATAGACTCCGCAGAGGCCGGATACCAGTTCCTACAGGCTGGAGCTTCAGTGCTTCAAGTAAGCTTCGCAATCTTTACTTGTTCCAATATTTGGCTAAGTACTTCCTTAGCGCTACTGTAGCCCATGGCATGCTTTGAAGTGGGATGTCGCTGGCAAAGGTTCAAACTATTACAAGGTTATCAACGACGTCTTGAAGTAATGAGCTAAATGAATGACTTCTGTAGAAGTCCATGACAATTATTTTAAGTTAAAATCTCCACGATTGAGAATTTCGCACAACTAATTGGATTCGAGCTTTTTTTCAAGCCTCATGGGCTTCGTCTTGACGGTTACTTGGGCCTTTCGCTGTTACCTGACGCGAATGATATGCCGGTGGCTTGTTTTGGTATGTCAGAAGAGGACAAATATTCCAGCTTTGAAGTTTCCCTACTTATGAGCATACAGAAATTAGTCGGTAGCATTTCTTGGCAACTATGAGGGAGGCAAACTTTTGTTTCTTTTAGGCCTAATTAAACTAGATTGGTGAGTTCAATAACTTAGGCTGCGACGAGATGCGAAAGCTCGAATTGAATCCTCCATTTATTTCTTTGCATTTTTTTATTTAACTCGCACGTCAAGCACCTGCAACATTTGACCAAGCAGGTTTAAGATAGCTTGTTGGAGTCACCGCACGCATACAGCCTTCTCATTGCTGAGACTGTACACGTTAGCGGGGCGTAAATACAGATTCCAGCATTTCAGACCATTTATTTAAAGCGTAAAACATTACTACTGATTCAAACTACAAATAATATTCTTGATATCGAAACTACGAGCGCTAAAAATAATTCAGCCAGAGAGGTGGACAGGATACGTGTAACAGAGAGAATAAAATTCTGAATCGTTGTTGTAATACGAAGAAAACTAATCTGATTAAGCTGTATCGATCATTATGAGTTGATTTGCATTTACGGACGATTCAACAGTGTACAATGATTGGTCGTTCTAGGTGTGCAGTTCCATACAGAACCAGGACTTCACGGTGATCGAAGACTATCTGACGGGACTGAGGGCAGCACTGTACGTAAAGAACCTCGAAGGAACGGAGAACTGGGAGTGTCAGTCACCCCCCGTACGGCCACACCAGAAAGGAAAGCCGATACTCAAGCCTGCCAGACTGGGAAGCCAGGTATGGACGTTTACAACGTTTGTCGGCTTTCATTGCACGAATGACGGTCATAAAGTTCGTATTATCGGCACCATACATTTCGCACAGGCGTACACAATACGCACCCAAATGAGTGCACACTTCTCTAGTTTTAGGAAAATGTAAAAATTGTTCTATACACCAAAGCGGAAAACCGCTAGGACATCGAAATAAAATGGCAGCGCCCACCGGAATAGTTCGTCGCAGTAGGAGCAGTGAACCGCATTCTGCATTTGAAGGGATACAATGCGAGAGAGTCTCATGCCGAGTTAGTGGCGTTGTACAGTGGCGGTCACTGTACACCGCCACCAACACGGTTGCCTGCCCTGCAGGCAAGCATCTCGTATGGGAGTGCCGTTATCACTGAGAATAAGAATAGTCACCTCTTCGACAAATGTTAGCGCGTGCTTGTACTCTTAGACCCGTCGTGGATGCTTGGTGGCTTTGGCATTGCGCTGCTAAGCACGAGGTTACGGGATCAAATGCCAGCCACGGCGGCCGCTTTTCGACGGGGGCGAAATGCGAAAAACACCCATGTACTTACATTTAGGTGCACGTTAAAGAAGCCCAGGTAGTCAAAATCAATCCGGTGTCCACCACTATGACGTGCCTCCTAATCTTATCGTAGTTTTGGCACGTAAAACCCCCTTTTTTTGCTACTCTTAGCTTAGCAACTGAAGAAACCACTACTATAGTAGTGCGTGGGAAACTGATAAAACATTATTGTCATGGAAATATGAATCACAAAAGTTCAACGGAGATCTAGCAGTAAATGCGAGAAAAATGCGTTAGTATTACGTCAGCCCTCTTTGATGTCCCGGATCTATTATTAAATCTGCGTTCACCGCTTTGCCAACTCTTGTGCGGAGTTCACTCGTCCACACGTCCTGCCTGCTTCAGAAGCAAAAGCCACGTGACGGTGGTCCGGAGCAGACCACCACCGGGTGGAATATATATATATATATATATATATATATATATATAGTAGGCAAAGAGGGATTCTTCAGGCTACCTTTCAAACGTAAAGAACTTGAGTGGTGCTACAAGGTAAACAGAACAAGTATTTAATTTCGACAGTTTCGATCGGTGGACCGATCTTCATCAGGGTTTACAAAAAAATGGCAGTTCGGCCCTGGTAGTGAAGACACCAGACCGGGTGCCCGGTCGTTCTTAAATACATAAGAACGACCGGGCACCCGGTCTGGTGTCTTCACTACCAGGGCCGAACTGCCATTTTTTTGTAAACCCTGATGAAGATCGGTCCACCGATCGAAACTGTCGAAATTAAATACTTGTTCTGTTTACCTTGTAGCACCACTCAAGTTCTTTATATATATATATATATATATATATATATATATATATAGTCATATCATAAGAAGCCAACAAATATATATATATATATATATATATATATATATATATATATATATAAGGACATTACCTTGCTAGCACTCTAGCGGGTATCAATAAACTTCTACGCGTATGATCTCGCTGTAATTTTTATATGTTGGCAGAATAACTGGCTGCGTGCCGACGGAAACGTTTACGCAAGAACAGGACGAGGATAATCAGGTGCCCACTGCTGCAAGCAAACAGGTCCTCTAAGTGAGTTCCGTATATCTTTGAAAACGTCCGCTGAAGTTTGTTTACAGTAACAACGCATTTATATGGTTTTCCAGCAGTTTACCCGGTAGATCATGGCTGCATAAGCTTTTAAGTTATGCCAGGCGTTTTGTGATAGTGTTGTTTTAATGAAGCTTGCGTCCAGTATGGTCAAAACTGCATTCGATCAATCTTGCAGACGCTGCCAAACTTTGGGCAATATCTGCAGAAGAAGGAAGCCCTTGCTGCTGAAGAGAAACTGACGGCTGACCTACTTTCCGAAGACAAGGTGGCAGCGACTTATCGAGATATTAGAAAGCTCAAAGGGAAGATTCCGAACGTTCAGGCAAGATATTTTTTTATATGATATTGGATGTTCAATTCTAACCAAGCATACAAAACCTACACCGGATAATCGCGCGCGACCAAGTTCCAGAGTGTCGGATTGAAACTTTCTTAGTTGGGTTTTTGCTCCGTTTCTGTTTAACTCTGGAGCAAGAATATGAAAGCTTCAGCTAGTTTAAACCAGTGAGTGTTGGTTCACATAACCACGAATATTTAGAGGAAAACAGCATAAACTTATTCTTTAGAAGAACTCAACTGTGCTTCTGGGATCCATGGGCTTCACCTTCGCTGTAAGCGGATATATCGAGTTAATACAGTCGGGCGAAGCCAGGCTTGGAGTGGTGTGCTAAGGTCTCCGGAGAGAGGGAAGGGGGCAGGGTGCTGTCTCTGGGTCCACCAATAAAATGAGGTAGTTTGTTTGAGCCACAAGTGCAGGCAATCCATGGTTGAAATAACCCTGAAAAGGTGACCAACCAGAACTATATATATATACATTGGTTTCGTTCTCGAGTGACAAAGTTTGGGATGCTTGTGTTCAGTTCCGGTTCTGCGCTCTGCTAGCTGATTGAGTAGCTTATGCCTTTGTGCGAATACTGCCTGAATATTTTTGTCAAAATTGGCCGCTAAAAGAACTTAGAAAGTTAATGAAGCGAAAGACACTGAGAGCAATAAACGGTAATTTTGAAATTGTAGAAAGTATTGAAAGCTCTGGAGCCTCGTCGTTCGCTTGGTGTGAATGCACCAATGCGCCGTATATTTCAGCACAGCTCTAGAGATTTCGTTTGAACTGGAGTCGTGTTGTTGTTCGCAGGACGTGATTGGTGCGTCACTGAAGAAGATCGGCACCTTTGGGGACCTGGACATTACTCAACAGGTTGTGGCTTTAATCGACGAGGTAAGATTACGTTTGTTTTCCATTTCACTTTGAAGTGACTGTTCGTTCCAAAATTCGCTACCGCGATCGCAGATCGGCTGATGGGCAAAATGGAGAAAAGCCCCCATGGCATGACCTCGCCCAGAATTCAAGAGCAGCATTTATTCGTGGTCGAGGTTACGATCATGAATAGCTGTACTAATACGAAGTTTCTCGTCAGAAAAAACAAAAACATAACAAAACAGTCAGTCCATGCTTCAGCGTCATGAGCAGTTACAAAGGAATAAAAAGACAAAAAGAAGTACGGACAATTCGCCCGCGACAAGGAAAGGAGGGTCTGCTAACTGGCCGTCGCTGCACGACGTAGTTTGCAGACACTGTCTTGAGTGTTTGTCGAGCCTGAGACGAAGAGATAATATGTGCAACTTCCTTTACATCAGTAGTTGAGTGTCAGCTGGTTAAGTGAGCTCTGGAGCAAATGAAATTGGATGCCGAAACGAAGACAGACTGAATGAAATATGGTTTCTCGCTCATAATCAAAATTGCTGAGAGCAAAAGTTTAAGCACCACTGGAGGGGGCATCTATATGAAGTTAGACTTTCGTACAGCATGTGTCCTTCAGCTGGGCTGGTGTCTTCTGGTGCTTGTAGCAATGGCCAACGGGAACGGGCAGAGCCAAAGGGAAAAATCGTAAGCACCGCAGCGTGAAACAGCGCCGCAATCCACTTGGTGTGCACTCCTGCGACATTCAACCTGTGTCTTATGCCTGCGTGCCTATACAATTACTTGAAAACACTGGGGTGTCATTATGCTGGCCCCGCGAGCGTGTAAATATCATGACGGACGCACGGTATTACTGTTTATTTGCAAACGCCAACATGGTGTGACAGACGCACTTGGCTTTCCACAGTTGCGGTCACTCGCTGACACCATATGCGAGTGCCATGAAAGGTTCGCATTACAGCAAGAAATGGCTGGTGTCCCACGCATAGAAATCACAGAAAGAGAAAGCGAGAGAGGAAAGGCCAGGCAAGGCACGGACATTGTTAAGCATAGACACGTTGAGAGGCTAGCCCGCGAACAGACTATCAATGCTGCGGTAAGGAATTAAACTGGTAGAATGATCTAGTCGGAACAACGCCTGTAACTCCATTTCAAAAGCACAGCATGTTCTTTTTTAAATAGTTTTTGCCGGTCGCCCTTTCCCTGCAGGACATGTGCATCAACTGCGGCAAGTGCTACATGACGTGCAACGACTCGGGCTACCAAGCCATCGAGTTCGACGCAGAGACGCACCTTCCCACCGTGACAGACAGCTGCACGGGCTGCACATTGTGCCTGTCCGTCTGTCCCATACCAGAGTGCATCCAGATGGTGCGCCGCACGACGCCTGCCGCGCCAAAGCGGGGTGTGCCCTTCGACCAGACCGAGCAGTTCATGAAGGCGCGATTCCCCATGCTGGCGCAGTGACTCTCCGTTTACGAAATTCACGGCTATTGACGAAATGGCCGCTGGTGCTTCGAATCCGCCTGCGTTGGAACACATCTAGAGACCCTCGAAGGGCGGACGCTATTGCAATAATAAAATTGACAGAAAGATAAACAAGATTCTGTCATAGTTTCGGTTTAGGTTAATTATGATGATGATGACAATACATATGTTTAGAAAAAGTGGCACTTTCGTCTGCAGTTTGGAGGGGGTAAGAGCATGGTGGTACTATATGGTTGAAAAGATAGCGGCGCTACGAAGAGTGACATCTACAAACAGGGCGCCGACTCCCTGACAAAATCCAAGACAGTCATTGGCTGAGCGATTGGAAGAATGAATTCCTCGTAGCCAGCGGTCTCTTCTTGCCGAAAGTGTCTTTTTCACGCCATATCGTGGGTCTGTAGCCCAAACGGGTTGCTCCACGGTAGGTTTAAAGGGCTCTCGGCAGTCAGGACAGGTGGTAAAAGTGACATTTTCTAGTATAGCACACTGGTGCTTTCTGGGAAATCAGCTCAAAGTCAGCCAAAAGTTAAAGTCAATCAAAAGCTAACTTCAGCCAAGTTTTCAAACTATGCCGAAGCACTTAGGAGGACGCGACCAAATCCATGTTATCGTATGAAGCAAGCCACACTGCATTTTGTACTCTGCTTAGTTGCGCTTAATTGCATAATAAGTCAAGAAAACTTAATAAACGTCGCAAGTAATAACTTTAGGACAAACCCTTCAGTATAAAGTTGCAGAGCGTTCTAAAAAAAAAAAAACATCCAACAGCTCCTCACTTAACTTTTTCTGCATCCTAAAGAAAACCGACGAGATATAAATGAAAAAAAAAGCACGTGACACGCCCGTTCGCGCGCCGCACTTGCAATGCTCTCAGACCTGCCGACTATTTATACGCTTACCTCGCAGCCATGTAGTTTCCTACAATAACTACTAGAGGGAACTCTGGTGCTGCGATCGTTCTCCCACCATGAGAATGATAGTACACGGATTTATCTGATCTTCGTGCTTGTGCCTTCAAACACTCTTGTAGCATCATTTATTACTATTTATTTGCTTTCATTGGCCTGTATTTCAAGGCAATCAAACCTTTTTTTTAAATGCTGAGGAGAACAACGCTCTGGAGAACACGCGTAATCACTGCTAATTAGGGTGGTTCCGCTTGTCCATTCGTCCGTGGCGTAATGGTTTCAAGAACGGGCTTCTGTGCTAGAGGTCCTGGGTTGGAATCTTGCTACCGGATAATTTTATAATTTCAAGTTAATTATTTATAACGTAGTACCTTCTCGAAAATGATCAGCTTGCCAAGCCACAAAGCCGTTTAAAGCCAGAAGGACGAATAAGAAGAAACGTCTATTCATTCACTCATGAAAATATACCTGACAACAAAATATACAGGAGGAGGTCTCAAAGCTCGGGGCTCTAAGGGAACCTTCTGTACAAAGTTTAAAAATAAATGTTACTAGCATAATAAACGAGTACTAACATGAGGAAGGCAAGAGATCAAGACATGAAATAATATAACGTTATAGAGAACTAATGATAGAATATTTAATAAAGCATACAAACTGCAGTAAATGACATTGCACGAAAATAATCTCAAGTAAAGCAAGAGAGAATACATATTCCTTTTGAAACTGCCTATACTGGGAAATACTTGTTAGTTTTAGCAGAGTTCCGAAAGGACAGCGCCGCGAACAAAAAAGTTAATTTTCTATAATTAAACTTTAGGCAATAAGGAGTTATTAGCTGATGCAAATCGAGTTGTTTCGTTATTAAGAAACTGTACTCGCTTAGAAATTATTGAGGGAATGTTTAAGTGAAGTATGTTGTAGGGCATGAATTGGCAAGCCTAATTTATGCAGATAGCTTATGAATTGTGAGAATGCGATGCACTTGCAAAGGTGTCGATGCGCTACATCGGAATGATTGAATAGTAATACAGTGGATGGCATGGTTTCGAACGTATTGTTATGGAGCTAGCTAAGAGGGATATGTGTAGCCCCATGACGCAATGCAGTAGGTGAAATGAATGTGAATGAACGCGGTAGGTTGAAAAAGCAAGCTGTTAGGCTGAAGTATAGGCGTGCTTTTAGAAGTATCCGGATACCATGTGCTGTTTTTTTGCTTTAGATGTGAGATATGGGCAATGTACTTAAGGTTAGAATCAAGGACAACCTCCCAAAATCGACAATGATTAGTAGCCGTTATGGGGTTATCAAATCCAGGCAAACCCATGCGCTACCCACCATTCCCACGCTCGCTGAACTGGCCTGCTGGCATCTCCCGTAGACGTTAGCCTCAAAGTTCCCTTTGGTAACTGTGTGAAACTCTATGCTCGCGGCGGTTCATGATATCGATAAGTAGACCAGGCAGCGCACCTTGGTTAAATGCACAGTTAGTTTATATATGCAGTACATTTGAGAGCCTTGCAATCGCGGTGCGCAATAGGGTATGTCACGTGTAGTTTTTTTTAATGTTTTTCTTTTCTATTTTCATATTTTGCGGCCTTTCAAAGATGACGCTGAAAAAACGATTACGTACTATGTGCAAAGTTAGCAGCTGCTAAATTATGTTTGTCAGAATGCTAGACTACTTTCGCATTCGGAAGTATTGCGTTACAGTTAATATATATGAAGTTCGTTAATTAATTTTGACTAATTATGCAAGTGAACAGTATAAATGTAAAGCTGATCATCTCCATAGAATAGCCAACATGTCTTTGGTCGCGTCCTCCTAGAGCCCTCCGGCATGTTTTAAACCTTGGCTAATGTTAGCTGGGACATCCTGTATATGTTGAAATGAAAATAAAAGTAAGAGCTGTAGTCGCATTATAATGTTGACGGCTGCTCATTTTTGCAGATTAGTAATAATAATAATCAAAATATTGCAAGAAACAATGTCATAGGCTAAAACAATCTAGAGCATACAGCCCCATACACACGAACGTAAAGATAAAAGGCGACGTCTATAGTTGCACCGTACTGAGTTCCAACATACACGCTTATGCAGAATTCCAAACATATAGCCGAGGCCGCACTGCTGTCTGAGATGAGCAGGGGCAAAGATGAGGAAGATACAAGTATGAAATAATATATGCACAGATATACGAAAGTCAAAAGCGTGCTTCATCACACAAGTTGCAAGAAAAAGTATGACACATAATATACGAGTGCAAATTAAAAACGCGCAATGGAAGCGGGTTGGGGTTACATTACTCAATCTAGTATGGCGCATAGTACAAGTTGGGTATGCCTCTCTCTTCAAAGAAATGTTTGAGTGCGTTCAACGCTTTTCGACCTGTTGTTTTCGAAGGCAAATGGCCCAACAATTTTGCGAGCGACAAAGGTTGGTGAGGGGATCAATTGCGACTAGCTCTTGTCCTAGCTGCTGTCTATGCGTAGCGTGTCTTCATCATCGTTGCCACAGGAGAAATCATGGCGATGAGGCCCGTTTGATGCGATATAGGAAAGGTTTTGTGTATGCTGTACTAGGGTGCAGTCTATAAATTAGGGTATGAGCACTTCTTTAAAGGTCTATCATCAACCGGTATTTGAGATGGGGGTCCTCCTGCTTTAGTAATTATAGCAAGCGCTGCATATTCATTCACGATAAAGAGATCGGGTGAACTTCTGCATATTTATGAGACGATCTTGCCTGCGACTCCGCTGATTTGTAGCCCGCATATTCCGGGACCCATTGCAGTGACACTTCTTTTCTTTCAGTAGCCTGAGCTAAACTTCTTAGTATTGCATGCGGTTATCGTGCGTGGGTTGGTTGTCATCAATATTTTCTAGACACGCTAAAACCGATGAGTCCGTACCAATTAGCCACATTTTTGGTTGCTCTATATCGCGATACATTATGCATCTAATCCTACTGCTTTTGGTGACGACTTACTCACGTCCTAGCCGACAGGCGTACTTCGCTGGTATAAATGGCGCACGGGGAAAGCTGACGCATGAAATTGGGGGGAGGGGGGGGGGAGGGATATGCGGTTAACCATCTTCCATTCACTATTCCTTTGCCTCTTTCCTCGCTTATCCACAGAAGCATAACAAGCTTATACCAGCCTACGTGACACCCCGTAACCCTTATATTACAATATTCTATAGAACTCCACTGTTTCCCATACATCATTTTACCCTTGAGAAACGAGCCGAATGTGCCAGGTGCACCTGGATAGTTCACTTGCTCCTTTCTCACTACATGTGGACAAAGCCTGCGTGCGGCCACGGCGTGATGTATGTTTACAGCTGTTCTCTGCGCCCCGGATATCCTCGTGCTACTTTCTCGTAGCTTTTTCTCAGCAACATATATTTTAGAAATTTTAATCTCCGATGGCACCTTATAACCCACATACAAGTGAAATGGTGTAGTAGGAGGAGGAAGCGCGTGCTTCATACCTCTCCACTAGCTAATCCCTTAGCTATAATTGCGCATGTCTTGGGTCCATACCCTGACTTACAGGGACAAGTCAAAACATTCATTCATTGACTTGTTGAAGAAAAAAAGAGCGAGATAACAGCGAGTTTAATGAGCAGCACACGGGGGGTAGGTTCGGTTGCGAGCTATGGGAAGTTGCGGCAGAAACGCTCCAGCGCTAAAAACACGGCGCGCGTCATACAAGACATGAAGAAATCTAAGAGACGATGAAAACCTACCTAAAGCGGTAGGCGAAAGGAAATGAAAGAGGTGGGCACTATGACTACCGGTTGTCCAAAGGGTGCGTGAAATTAAAAGAAAAAAATATATTCTAGTATATTTTGCTTTTTCTTCGTTTATTAAAATGTGCTCCAGCGATGTCGTCAGCTCAGTTACACACACATATATATATATATATATATATATATTTGCAAGGAACGCGCCGGAAACCCAAACGCAAGGAGATTATGCCATAAAAATTCAGAAAAAAGACAACGTTTTTAAACAGGCAGGTAGGTATACGTGCGTCTACAAATACCCAAGTGAGGCTGAAGTCGTGCATGTTTACGCGAAAACGCGAAACATCTGTTTTCGTGTACAGTAAGCGACCGGGGCGGGGGGTGACACTTTCCTTGAAGCGAGTTTAATTTGGCAAAAACGCTCACGGAATATTTACGACACCGACTAAAACGGCTTGCGAGAGTCGTGTGCCTATGTAGGAGCCATTTGCCGTAAATTATACCATCTCAAGTAGCATTGAAAGTTCAGCGAAAGTGAAGGAAGACATGTGTTCCCTGACGCATCAAGCAAAGCGGTTCCTTGAGAAGTCTGCCTCTATCAATGCAGTGTTCGCAAACCAGGAAGGCATTTAGAAGCGGGAAGTAGCACGAAACAGAAAACAATGACGTAGGTCGTCATACCAATGATTATGCCTAGAACCAAAAATATATTGCCGCATTGCGCTGTTACACAGCCGAGCAATCACATTCTTATCGTGCACTGATTAAGGTCAGTGTGCAAAAACATAAGTACAGTTCTACGGATATTCATTGCGCTTAATGTTGCCAACCGCAGAATGTTTGTGCTGAAAGCGCATTGTCAGCTCCCAAGGTGCCCTAGTATATCAGTGTCCTCGTAAAAAAATATATGACCGAGACATGCCGCACTATCCACTGAACTGTCCTTAGTTGGGCCACAATCACGACGATTATTAAGTTCAAAATATTCAAGACCACAGTCCCGTGGAAGATGTTCACAACTCAAGGTCAAATCCACACGCTGCGAGCATTTGTTGCTTGAAAATAACATCGATTTACCCAGTCATATTGATCACGGGTGAATTTGCTCTCGAGATAATAGTCTCAAATATAAAAAGAGAAATGCAGAGGAAGGAAAAAAAAAAAGCAATAAGACAAAGGTTTATGAGAGCAGTGGGCCCCATCTGCGGGCATGAGCGTTGTACACACACATATTAGCGTCCCTATTGAGCAGCTGCGTTCCTGCTACATCGTGATGCATACAGCAGAAGAAGGTTGTCAAGCTAAAGCTATCTTATCCTTTCTTTGCACCCCGACAAACGCCTACGGTTTTCCGTCTGTCTTGTCTCGCGCACCACCATGCTAAAAACCTGTGCCGCCACTGCCGGCATTCTTCGCACCAGCGTTTTGACACGCCTAGTATTTGTTTGGGCGCTGTTCCTACTGCACAGCAGCACTTGACACGCGTGTTGCATCGCGCATTGTCGCCTCCGCGTATTTTTAGAACACCGTGCTAAGAGCTCGAGCACCACGCTTCACGTTGCTATCGCTTTCCGCGGGTTCCGCCTTGGCCCGAAACTACCAGTTCATGGCTTATAAAGTGCGTCGTATATACTGAGTGCCATAAAAAGCGCCATACGACGCATTTTACAGACATACCTTGTATAAACACCACGACGAGACCCATTCCGTATTAGATAGTAGAGAGAATGGACAGCTTGCATGGCTATGTAGGAATAGTCGCAGACGCTGCAGATAAAAGTGCAAGGATGTGAAATTGTGTATTCCAAAATGACGTGACGTTAACTTAGTTGTTCATCTCCAGATGTGAACATGTTGGGCCCGGAGGAGGCACAACAAAGTAGTGCTTGTCGGTCTCCTTTGCGGTGTCTGTCCAACGCCCAACCCGTTTACTTATGCCTACAAGCATACTCAACGCCAAGTAACTTACGCTAAAACCAGTACTCACAATCTCTGCGTCATTTTGCAGAGAATTAGTTAGGGAAGGGCAAAAGGGGAAGAGGAAGCCACAATAACGCCGTAAAAGTGGAAAAACTGTTGGGGCCGCCGCGAGGGGGCTAGGTTTCACGACCGTTCCCTGGAAAAACGATTCCTCCCGAGGGGCCCATAAAATCTTGCCACAGCGTCGACACACGGTCTCCACGCAGAGGCTCGCAAACACACACGAACTCGTGCATGCACTCACTTCCCTCGCGCGCACGCACACACACACACACACACACACACACACACACACACACACACACACACACACACACACACACACACACACACACTGTGACGAGCGGATGCAAATGCGCTCGCAAACACAAACACGCACACATATCCACTAACGCGTGCCATATGGCTGTTCTTGACGTCGCCTTGGCACGGATGCTGCCCCGAAGACAAACTTCCTTTCATTCGCGCCTCTCGAAGCTCGCAGCGAAGGCGTGCGAAGCCTGTGGACAGAGACGCTCGTGTGGGGCGATATTAGAATTTCTGTGTGACGACGCGGGAGCGATTTCCCGAAAGTAGTTGGGAAAGGGCTGTGCCTGAACAGTGACAACGAACGGCCTCTCCAAGATGACGCGGCTCGCTTCTGCTTTACGAGTCAACATCGAGACAATGATGGCGCATTATTTGACTTCTTGGGAACCACACGCGCGTTCGAATCATGCCTGCTCGACTCGGTGAACTGAAGTTATAGCTCTGCGAAAACAGTTGAGAGGAGCTTTAAGAAAGGAGAGTAAGTGTGTATCAGGCCTCGGTTCATCGGAGCTGTCGCGCGAGCGTCTGAACTTTGTATAGAGTCAAGTGTAAGCAGCTGTGACACAGAACAGATGGGGTAGTACACGACTTCCCTCTGAAATTTAATGCCTGATCCAGGACTTGCACGTCAGGACTCGACGCGGTAATTGGCCGGCCTAAAATTAAATTCTGGGGTTTTGCGTGCTAAAACAACAATCTGATTAGGTGACATGCTGCTGTGGGAAACTCCGGAATAATTTTGACCACCTGGAGTTCTTTGACGTGCCCGCAATGTGCGGACTCGTGACCTTGTGCTTAGGAGCGCAATGCTCGGGCCCTGCACTAAGCCACCATGGCGGTTTATCGCCCCGCTGTGGCGATTATCCGGATTGTCCCAGTGCTGTGCTGTCAATTTACGGATGACACTGGAGAGGAGACTCCAGAGATTGGACCCTGCCATGACTTTTAGGCTACCACCGAAAATTCAACGAAGCTGTGCCAGTCTTCTGCACAGACTAAGATTGGGGGTAGCGTTTACGCGCGGATACGTGCACCTCATGCGACGCACCGAGTCTCCACACTGTGAGGTGTGCAATGTGACTGAGACTATAGGTCATGTGCTTTGTGACTGCCCTAAGTACGTGGAAGAGCGTGAAAGGTTGGACAACGACCTTACGCGTCTCGACAGCGCACCGTTGTCGGAGGACGTTATTTTAGGCCTTTGGCCAGATCCTCAATCGAGTTTCAAAGCCATTCAGGCATTACTGAACTTTTTAAAAACAACGGGCTTGGATTGCAGACTTTGAGCATGCCAAATTGCTTGCGATATGTTCTACATCTTCCTTCTATCGTCATCGTCACCCATCATGCACCTCTTCCCTCTTTCTTTCCCTCTTCCCCTTCCCCCAATGCCGAGTAGCTGGCTAGAGGAATATACCTCAGGCCGACCTCTCAGCATTTGATATCATTAAACTTCTCTCTCTCTCTATCGCCCCGCTTGAGCCCGATTTACATAAAAGGTTGAGGCACTTGCTATTTCGAACATACAATTTTTTTACAGTACCTCAATGTTGGCAATGGTCGCACGCACGTGATGAAGACATTGTCGCATTCGGACAGCTGCGTGGATGACAAGTCTTTCCTTAAATGAATGAAACTTCTTTGAACTTGCGAATTTCTCCAGAACCTATTTTCTTGTTCAGTTTTCCTGCAGTTCGAGCTGACAATGCATTGGCTTTCGTGCTACTACCTGGTGGCGTCCTGAGTATAGGTCATACTCCGGAGAATCCAAGAGAAAATCAAGTGGGTTAGATTATTTATACGATGAACATATGGTTTTCTACCTTTTGACAGGCGCAGTACTTGCCTCGCCATTTGTAAAAATGGCCATGTGTTTTCAAAATAATTCTGTTGCCAGTGAGTACCCTGCACCCAGTAAATATCCTCTAAACGAGGGTCTTTAAGGTAATAAAGTGAACTGAAGTGAAGTAAGTGCTGTGTGTGTGTATCATTTATTTCTTTTTATCCTCGTTTCCCGTGACACGTTACTAAATGTACTAATGGCACATCAAATGGCCTGAGGGGCTTACTTTGTATCTGTATTCTCGTGTTCCATTGGGGAAGATGACAATCTTCTCTTTCACCAAGCCTTTTACGCAAGCCTCAGTAAAAGCGATTCGTCTTGAGGCTTGCATATGCCGTGAGGCCTCGACAGGCAAAATAAAGCATGATTTCTCCTTTCCAGGCTTAAATGGACTCTAAATGAAAATATTTAGTTGAGCTATATTGACACATTATTCCTATAAAAGTCTATCGTCGTTTTCCGCGTGCCATTGTAACACTTTGTCGTGCAGAAAATAGGCACCGAAGCTCTCGATGGTGCTCCTCAAACTGAACCTCTCGCGCCAAAAACGGACGAGTTGACGCAATCTCCACGTGACCTCGCCCTGTACTGCTTTCGGTGAATTAGCCAGTAATGACGTAACACTAGAGGTACCATAGTCCACAATCGGTGAAGCCGCTGTGATTTTCCATTTTCGTAATCTTTAGCTCTGTTCTCGCACTGAATGAGAACGTAAACTTTATTTTCAAATCAATGAGATTCGATGCCAGCGTCTTTTTAGTGGGTCTGGGCACCCTCTACGGACGCGGTTCCGAGACCTTGTCTCGAAGCGGCTTCCTCGGCTCGCTGGACGGCCCAGAGTTGTGCTGTAAGGTTCGATCGGAGCAGTGCGATCTTCCAGCGCGAGCGGAGGCTGGCGGTGGAAGAGAGGGAGGAGTCGGCACCGCCCGACTTGTTTGTTAAGTCCTGACGCTCCCATAACATGTGATTAAGTGTGGCAACCTCGCCACACGATGTGCATCTGCTTGTACTGTACATGTCTGGATATATGGCGTGCATGAGTCTGGGGTTACTGTAAGAATCCGTTTGTAATTTTCTGACGTGTACTGCTTGCGTCCTGTCTAACTTAGCGTGAGGGAATGGGTATACGCGTCTTTATAACTGGTAGTGTGCCATGATGTCGTGGAGCCTGATCATGCGATCCTCCCACGCCCAGACGTTTGCAGTACCCCGCGGGGGCTCTTCCTCCGATGATTTATTTCTTTATTTAATTTTAATTTGACTGACAGACCCGCGTTCATACTTTGTGTGCAACGCTCCTGAGGAGCTGTAACATCTGCTACATGTACGTAGCCGCTATTTGCCAGAGAGACGCAATGCCTGTAGGGCACACTTCGCTTGTAGCGCGATTCGAACTCGGAGCCGTGGCACATATTCAGCCTGTGGAGTAGCACCCTGTAACCACGTTTTGCTAGTCACTGAAGCGCTGCTGGTGCCACTAAAGCCTAGAACCTTTAACAAAACTCTGTGCATAACTTTAATGTGTGTGTGTATGTGTGTGCGTGTGTGTGTGTGCGTGTGCCTGTACGTGCGTGTGCGTGGGTGTGCGTGTGTGTCTGTGCGCGCGCGCATCTGTGTATATATTAGTTGCGTTTTTGTGTGATCAATTGTATATGCCATAATTATCACCCAACACCTGGAGTAGCGTGCCATGCGGTCAGCCGGGCTAGCTTCGCCAGCTTGACATTAAAGTCCGCATCACTCTTCTCACATGTATAGAGAACTCGGAATGAAGTGACCCTGTTATTATTTCACCGTTGGCATTTAAATCAATGAAGAAGATTGGAGGAACTTCATGTGCGTGAGTGGAAGAGGTAATAGCACAAGTGAAACGAGTGGATGCAAGAGTTCGAGTTGCAGCTTGTCCACGGTTGTGCCACATTTTATCAATAATTCTATTGCCTTTCTCGCCGAAACTAAAGAAGCAGTTGGTATAATTCATAGCGTTCCGCTTTCGTCTGTCCTATCTTTTCGTCTACAAACGCCTGTTCACTTTTCCAGCATATCCTCTTCTACTGACGGGCTATTGATAATGAAATACTTATGCACCGTTTTAAGCCGACCGGACAACTGAGTGTTTACAGAAGAAATGATATTTTGTTTTAACCCTGTAATTTAGCCCTATAGTTACAACATCAAGGTTGACCTTTATTTCTTCTCATGGAGAGAACTTTTGTACAAGGGAAAGGAAAAAAGAACAGGTGGTACTTGAGTAAAAACTAAATTAGAGAATAGTTATTAAAATGTAATTGGTTTTGTAACCTATCAAAATTTGGAACTTCCTTCCTGCATATCAAAAACTCTACTATAGCCTATGTTATCACTTTCCCGTGCTAAAATCAGAACTTTGACGTCTTAAACTCAGTGTAGGGGATTATGACACGTTGTGCTTTACGGTGTTCTATACTATTGGACTTTGCGACCGTGTACCAACGTAGGGCCAGCACGTGTCAGTGTGCGGGCGCATCACTTATCTCTCTCCCTTTTTTTACTTTTCTTCCCCCTTCCCTCCTCCCCCAGCGTCAGATAGCAAACTAGGCGCAACCTAGTTAACCTCATTTCCCCCCGTTTCCTTTCTCTCTCCCAACAAACCAGGCGCGCTCTTTGCCCACGAAGTTAGTTAGTTAGCTCCGCGAAAACGAAGCAAGCGATGGCTATACCACCTAAACCGGTCGCGCTCTCTTGGTGGCTATGTCATTGTGTTTTGGAGCTCGAGATCGTGGGTTCGATCCCAGCCGCGGCGGCGCGCGCGCACTTCGATGGGGGCACGTACGCTTGTGTACTTATATTTAAGTGCATTTTAAAGAGCCACTACTGGTCAAAATAAATCTGGGGTGTCTTCGGTGTGCCTCATAATCATGTCGTGGTTTTGACACGCAAATCACCTGATTTTCTTATTTCCCTTCTTTCTTTTTTACTACTTAGACTGGTGCTCTCTGCGCCCTCGCCTCTGGAACGCGCACAAGGCTAGGCGTCTGGCTGAAAAGGCAAAGCCTCCCGCGGTCGTCGTCTATAGCACTCCTACCTCATGCATTATGCACACGAAGAGCGAAATGGCCCGAGGCTACAACAGAGACACCTTTCCCGCACCTTGACTGCGGTGTTCGTGCGATCACTTTCTCTAGCTCGATCCCCTTCGGCACTCGGCAATTTTTTCGTTTTCATTTTTTACTTCGGCGTGGAGTTGAAACCGGTGTCGAGAAAATTGGTTGCACATTCATTTGACGCCATGCCGGTAATTCAGTTTCGGAGGCAGTCATTTCTACGGAACGGGAGGCGAAGGAATACATATTTGACACTGCGCACTTATCTTGAGAAGAAGAAAAAAAATTTGGTTGAACCAAACACATGCGCTGAACGAAACCCAAATACTCGCCTTTACAACCGAACAGCGAGAAAGGATTTTTATCCTTTATCAATAATACAGCGCACAGTTGTGAAACTCACAGGTGTGCTAAGGAAGTTGCTAGTTCGCAAGAGATGAAGCTGGGCACATCTGACTGCTCTTAAGCTGCGAATCGGCTGCTATACAGAATGTATGCTGATAAAACATCATGGCATGCATTCTGACCACTTCATGGGCAATATCGTTGGCCATCACAATTAGCGACTACACAGGAACAGTTTGATGACGAAGTTGACTGACGCGCGCCAATCTGTACCCTTACACAAATGCCCACCACGGATATGTAAGAACTTTACAAAGGTTTTTCTCGAAAAGTTTAACAGGGAGGAGGAGGAAAAGAGATAAGAAGAAGGCAGGGAGGTTAACCAGAATCATGTCCGGTTGGCTACCCTACACCGGGGGAAAGGGAAAGGGGGAGAACAAAGATAACAGGGAGAGAGAGGAGGGAAGGAAAGAAGGAAATTGCAGTGAGTTCGCTGACGTGTGTGGCCTTACAGAAATTGCATTAATAGTCACAGTTGGTCGCACAAGCCCGTCGTCCTTAAGAAGCACAAAAGTGCCTTCACCGCTTTATGGGCCGACGGGCGATGGGGGCGGTGTTCCAGCAGCACCTGCACAGAAAGCGGCCGATTGTCCAGTTTATGAAAAGCTTTGGCAAGTTCTTGTCTCTCAGGGGTGTATCGTGGACAGTGGCACAGCAGGTGGTCGATGTTTTCTTCCGTGCCACAGACCTCGCATGCTCCACTGTCAGTCTGTCCTTTGTGAAGGCAACTCCTAACCAAAGGCGACAGAGAAGCGTAGCTTCACGTCGAGGAAGTCCGAGTGGAGGCCGGAGTTGCAGGGAGGGGTTTAGTCGATGCAGTCGTGTGAGTCGTAAGTTTGGCGAGTTCCACTCGGTCAGTGTGAGACTGCGTGCCAGGTATCGAAGCTGCCTAGCGGCGTCTGTCCTCGAAAGCGGAATTGGAACGCTCTGCTCTTCCTGATGTGCTGTGCGAGCAGCGTTATCGGCGGAATCATTGCCACTGATTCCACAATGGCCAGGTACCCATTGAAAAACGACCTCGTGACCTTTTTGTTGGACATGATGGTAAAGTTTCGCGATTTCGTATGTCAGTTGGTCATGGCATCCGTGTCGGAGAACTGACTGCGTGCACTGTAATGCCGGTTTTGAATCACAGAACACAGCCCATTTTCTAGCTCTTTCAGATTCAATGAATTCCAGCGCTCGACGCAGGGCCGTTAGTTCTGCCGCCGTTGAGGTCGTGACATGCGATGTCTTGAAGCGCAGTGTCATTCCTCGCGTTGGTATCACCACGGCACCACCGGAACTGCACGACGTAGTTGATCCATCGGTATAGATGTGCACGTGGTTGCTGTACTTTTCATGCAAAAGAAGTAAGGTCAACTGTTTTAGAGCAGAGGCCGGTAGATCTGTCTTCTTCTGTAGTCCTGGAATCATTAGATGTACTTGTGGACGGCTCAAACACCACGGAGGAAACGCTGGCTTGGCCGCAGGTGCGTACCCTGAAGTAAACGACGCACGATGTGCACTGACAATCCCGCTAAATGTCGAGCAGGGCCTTGCAGCAGTGAGGCTCGCCAAGTGGTGGGAAGGGGTCCTAGCATAATGCCTGAGGTGCATGCGCATTGTCTCAACGGTAATGTGCGTCGTGATTGGGTAATCCTGCGCAAGGGCAATGGTTTCAGCCGTTGATGCACTGCGTGGTAAGCCAAGACATATCTTAAGGGCTTGGGCTTGAATACTCTGTATCGTACGCAGGTTAGACTTGCAGGTGTTGGATATTGCAGGCAGGCTGTATCGCAGGAATCCAACGAACAACGCCATGTACAGCTGTAACATAGCTTGTACAGATACTCCCCAACTTTTTCCTGCAAGGAACCTGAACAGGTGACAGATAGCAGTCAGCCGCTTTTTCACGTAATTGACGTGCGGAGTCCAAGACAGGTCTCTGTCAATTACGACTCCCAAGAACCTGTGACTTCTGCTGTATGGTATAAGTTGTCATTTAATAGATACGCCGTAACCAGACATTGGCTTCCTCGTGAATGCCACCATTGCGCACTTTCCGCATGAAATTTCGAGTCCTTGTTCACGAAGGTAGCAAGATGTCATTGTGGCAGCCTTCTGAAGCCGAGCGCGAAGCTGAAGTCGTGTCACACTTGATGTCCAAATGCAGATGTCGTCCGCATAGATCGAAAGTCGTACGGTGCTTGGCAGGTTGTCAACTAATCCACAGAGGGTGAGATTGAAAAGAGTCGGGCTAAGCACTCCGCCTTGAGGGACTCCTCGGCTACCGTAATGCTCGGATGTCGGGCCATTTTCTGTGTCTACATAGAATGATCTCCTCTGTAAGTAGCTGCACACCCACATATACATCTTACCACCAAGTCCGACAGCTTCTAACGTGCTAAGGATAACAGACTCTCAATACTCAATTGATATAAAGATGCGTAAGCATAGTCTATGGCCTTAGATATTCAATAATAAATGCAATTGTCCCATAGCAGCTGCTCTCTGAGACTTATGCGGAATTGAAGTGGACATGACATGGGGTAGACGAAACGATAGGCGAAAGTTCTTTCATTCGTTCGTGCGCCCGTTGGATTCGCATCCGCGACCACCTACTCGGCAGCATTTCGCTGTTAGTAACGAAGCCAACGTGCCGGTCAGGTTGCCAAGATGCGTATTCTGCTAGCTCCTCCTCCCCCCCCCCCCCCCCCAGTGAAGGGTGGCAAACCGGATTTTTCATTTGGCTAAACTCCCTGCCCTTCCTTTCTTTCATTTCTATTTCTCTTGGAGAGGTAAATGAGTCAATGGAATGTTCACAATTAGTCTATATAGTGCTTGTATTTTCCTTCTTTTTTATGAGGGCGAACTCAATCTATCATCGACTAACGCCGCTTTACACAGCACTGCTCGTTCTGGTGAAACAGGGTGCAGCTCTTCGCATTAGACGTGTACCTGCCTGCTCATGGGTGTCTTTTCAATGTCTTTAGGCAAGCGTATGCGCCCGGTCGAAAAAGAAACGCGCCTTTTCGCCGAGGATATACGGCGTGCTCCGTATGCAAAATGCCTCCAAGTCACGTCCGACATAGCTTATGTTCGGGAATGCAGCAAATCCCATCTCGTCCCGTTATCCGCGATTCCGCAAATGTAAAATGTCCCGGCGACAGTCTCCGAGATGTTGCGAAGCTGGCACGTGCTTCTGCGGGATCTGTGCTCTTTTGTAACGCGAACGCGCAACACCCCGTCATATTCTACCGTCGCAAATTTGCGTTGCTTCGTTTCTCTTTCCACATACGGTACTGGTATGTGCCGCTTCACGCACCGAACGCGACGTTGACTGTTCTCAATTCCCCCTTCTTTTCGAGGAAGAATAATTTTGTGTCGCTGCAGGTTGTTATGCCACGTATTCGTAAAAGATATTTCTTAACGGTCATTGTGAGTCCTGCTCCGTGATTACATGGACATACAGCAGCCGTGACGTATTATTTTTTTGAATCCGAGAAAGCTCTTTCGACGTCTCGAGGACGTGGTGTGGCTTTCTTCGGAGACGAGATTCGGCGCAAGGGAGCTTGCTGAGTAAGTAGTGTCGCGTCATAGAGAATGCACGAATGCGTTGCATCATACGATACACGTGCAAAATCCGCCAAATTGGCTAGTGCCGTCTAACTTAGCACTTTATCTCCTCTCCACGTTACATAAAAAAAAAACGGTGGATAAGATTCTGAGCTTGTGATCCTGTCAGATTGCGCTCTTTTCTTCTTCTACGGATGGATAACGGTTCAAGAGCCAGTTAGATCTGCTTCTCGAGTAATGCATCCGCACTGCAGCTGATCGTGATCTTGAAACGACTGGGGTAGTCATCTCAAATTATACTCGTGTCTGTCCTGTTTCGTGATGCAACACAGTAGTCTCCCGCCAAATCTGTAGCCTATGTGTCGCTGCCTCTAAGGCTTCACCTGTCTTGGTCTCAATTTGAAAGGTCTAGGTGATACGTTAGCCAGTAAGACGTGACACTTGCAGCTCTGGCTTTGCAACGCGCGTGTGGATAAGCGTCGCCATTCTTTACATTTAGGTTTAGCGGGACGCTTGTAAATTTGCCCAGTGGCCACGTACCAGAAACTTGCTCTACAGAGGACGCATGCTGAAGCGAACTGCATGGAGCAATAAACTCATTTGCAGCATTATAATCATCAACCGCATAGTCATTGTCATCATCAGTCAAACTGGAAGGAGAAAACATTGCTTGTAGGATAAATACGAGTTCATTATATTTTCATTGAAGTGAGAGGAAAGAGGTGACCTTAGACAAGGTGTGTGACGCGAGAAATGGATAACAGGTGGCGTGATAAGGGCAACATTTCGCATATTAGGGAATCGATGAAGAAGTTGTGGAGGAAAGCTATTGATGTGTCGTGATGTCTTTCAAGAAACGTGCACTAAGATAATATGCCCATTGAAACTACAGATCTGAAATTCTCGGCCTGGCAGACAGCATTTGCTTATTTCGTAACTGCAAGAACGTGGGCGCGTCAATTTGGGCTCTATTGTCTTGGACATGACTGCCACAAAGGCCGCCTAATATACAATGCGTTCTTATTTGCTTTTTCCAAATATTTCATGCGTTAGCACAACTGGTATGGCTTAGTGCACCCGACCAGCTGGACTATATGATCAGCTATAAAATGGTGTTCAGGTTACGTAAAGCGTTAATCAAAACCCAACCAGGGTTTCCATCACGCATAGAAAAAAAATGTATGGTTCTGTATATACTCAGTTGGTTATTCGGCTGTGTGTTTTTGCCATGATTTTTATTCCGTGCATTGATGTCTGAGTAGGGACGAAACAGTAGCGAACATGCCGGGTCAGCACGTGCTAATACAAGACCATCAGTTGACTCGAACGACATAAACACGATGGTTTTGTGTGGAAAGATAAGGACACACATGGCCCTCCAACTTCTGTCAAAACACAGGCACTCGGCATTTCAGGACCGCTGAGCTGCCCATTGAATGTTCAAAGCTTAAGCCCATCGAAGTGTACTTACAGTGGTTTAAGGGCAGCATCGTTCCGGAGCACGGGTGAAACAGAGTAAGGACACGTTTGTGGAATACAACACTTGCACAGTGAAGTAAAGCGCAAGACAAGCCGCCTACTAAGCCGAAAGATACAGATTGCCAAGTTTCATTTTTTAATGATACGTATAGTTTGACGTTTAGTGTTTCTTGATAGGCGCTGTCAACTCGCCGCTAACACTGGCGATAAGTTTTTGTACATGGTGCCACAGCAAGAAAGACAATAGGGTTGTTTCCCTGCTCGTCTAGGCGGATTACGTGCAAACGGATTAACGTACTCACGTCCATAAACCTCACACGAGGACGCTCTGCCGTGATTAAGTAACTTGTTAACAACTTTTAAACTCGAATGAACTGAGTATATTGCTTGACGTGTCCAACAATCCCACCTACGCGCGATACCCGAATCGCTTTATACACAAAGAATGGTGCCAACCTCTTATTTAATTTCATTAAAAAAACAATCTAGAAGCGCAGAAGAAGATGTGTCTTCTGCTCGGCTATACCTACGCTGTCCCCAATGAAATGCATGGGGAAATGCCGATAGTTTCTAATTACGTAATATCTAAACCGATTTCACAAAGCTTTGCTTCACTTGAAGAAAAAAGAACTGAAATGTACTCCCTGCTGCAAAAAGAACTCTACTTAGCCGTGTCATTGATTAATAAACCTGACGTAAGTTAATGAAACCTTCGTCGGAGTAATACAAAAGCACAAGGAATTATAAATTTTGAACAGTGTAAAAGACTTAAACTGAACTGTGATAAGGCTCCGCCTGTTTTTGAACGTTTAAAGTTGACTATAATGACTTATTACGGGTAATAATGACTGCCGTTATCGTTTCAGTGCACCTTTTGGAGTGGTACACGCAATAAAAGAAAGCGTTCAATGTAAAATTTATTATGTTTGGTTTTATACCGTATTCAATTTATTAGGTTTCCCTAAACAGAAGTGCAATAGGCTTTCAGGTACAATATTTCAAGGTTAATGTTTTATTCTCCAGACGCAACCCTAATTCTGCCAGATATATTATTACGATATCATCGAGTGATGCTCAAGGGACGAGCCGCCGCGAGAACGACGACGAAGTGGGTCTGTGCTCTTGGCGCGAGTGAGTGTCGGCCTGGCGGTCTGGCTCCAGTGTAAATGGCTCCTGCCCCGAACATTCGCTACAGCCGCTCGCCCTCACCTCGACGCCATCAGTCTCGTTCGCCCCAACCCCGCCGCTTCTCTTCGCCGCCTATCGCCTCCCGGACCCAGCCGGAAAACTAGGCACTGCAGCTTCTGGAGGTGAAGCTGCGTTGTCGACCCTGCCCTCAAATCCTCTGCTCACGTTACCAACGAACCAAAACCTTCTTGACGTTGACGTTGACGGCTATCCTGTCACTGCACTGACAGGATAGCCGTCGGTGCTGTGCGGTACTGTGCCGGTACTGACGGTACTGTGCGGTACTGTGCGGTACTGTGCGGTACTGTGCCAATCGGTATTAGCGGTACTGTGCCAATCATCGGCATGTGTACGGCACGTGTTAGCATCGCCGGCCGCCACACTCCTGTCCTCTTCACCGTGATTGCTCATTGCCCTCACGACCTCATTCTCATCCTCGATTTTCTCTCCGCGCATTCTGCTCTTATTGACTGCTCTGCCAGTATCCTTCGCCTTGAGTTGCCGATGCCCGCAGAACCTTTTGACGCACCTCAGTGCCGCCTACGCCCCACCGGCTTTATTCGCCTGCCACCAAAATCAATAGCCTATATTGAACTCTTGTCTTCCCCACCAGTCCCTGATGGCGAGTACCTCGTCACTCCTTTGCCCGACATATCACTACAGTATGACGTTACCGTGCCTCACATTATACTAACTATTACTGCGAACCGCACTTTCATGCCTATCTTTAACTTTGGATTATGCAACGCCCCTGCCACCTTTCAGCGTATGATGGACTCCTTGCTCCGAGGTTTCAAATGGTCCACATGTCTCTGCTACCTCGGCGACGTCATCGTCTTCTCGCCCACGTTTGACACTCACCTTGAGCTTCTAACAGCTATACTTGACGTATTTCGAAAGGCGAAGCTGCAACTTCACTCGTCCAAATGTCGTTTCGGCGGCCGCCAAATTACTGTTCTGGGGCACCTCGTTGACGCTTCCGGAGTACAGTCTGATCCCGACAAAACTCGCGCTGTCCGAGACTTCCCGGTTCCGAAGACAGCCGCAGACGTTCGAAGTTTTGTAGGGCTATGCTCGTACTTTCGTCATTTTTGTTCAAGATTTTGCGGCAATTGCTAGACCCCTCACTAATCTTTTGAAGAAAGGCGTACAATTCTCGTGGGGTACTGCAGAAGCCGCCGCCTTCTCTCGTCTCGTCACTCTTCTCTCCTCACCACCCATTCTCGCCCACTTCGACCCTGATGCCCCTACAGAATTGCGTATAGATTCCAGCGGTCATGGTGTAGGTGCCGTCTTAGCCCAGCGTCAGCGTGGCCAGGATCGCGTTATTGCTTATGCGAGCCGCCTCCTCACACCATCGGAGCGCAACTATTCTATTACGGAACGAGAATGCCTTGTTGTAGTCTGGGCGGTTGCGAAGTTCCGTCCTTACCTTTACGGTCACCCTTTTTCCGTAGTCACTGACCATCATGCTCTCTGCTGGCTCTCATCGCTAAAGGATCCTACAGGCCGGCTTGGTCGATGGGCTTTGAGGCTACAAGAATTTTCATATTCCGTGGTCTACAAGTCTGGCCGCCTGCACCAAGACGCTGACAGCTTGTCGCGTTACCCTGTTGACGACCCTGACTCCTCCAATATTACCAGTGCTGCTTGCGTATTCTCTGTGTCGCAGCTGCTTCATTTCGCCGACGAGCAACGTCGCGACGCCTACATCAGAGCACTCATCGACCGTTTTTAACACTCTCCGGCCGACGCCACACTACGCCTCTTCGTCCTCCGCGAGGTACTCTGTACCGTCGTAACCTTCATCCGGACGGCTCTGAGTTCCCCCCCCCCCCCCTACTTGTCATACATAAACAACCCCGCTCAACCATTCTAGATGAGCTTCACGACGCACCAACGGCAGGACACCTCGGCGTATCTCGAACCTATGACCGTGTACGTCACCGTTTTTTCTGGCCTGGCCTTGCCCGTTCCGTACGACGTTACGTCGCCGCTTGTGAACTTTGCCAACGACGCAAGAAGCCTTCCCAGCTCCCTGCTGGTTACCTGCAGCGGCTTGACATCCCTGCCGAGCCCTTCCATCCTGTCGGCTTAGACGTTCTCGGCCCATTTCCGGAATCTACATCAGGAAACAAGTGGGTTGCAGTCGCGGCGGACTACGCGACCCGCTACGCCGTAGCCCGCGCTCTTCCGACCAGTTGCGCAACTGATGTTGCGGACTTCCTCCTGCATGATATCATTTTGATTCATGGTGCTCCGTGTCAATTGCTAACAGACCATGACCGTACGTTCTTAGCCAAAGTCATTGACGACATCATGCGTGCCTGCTCAATACAGCATAAATTTACCACCTCCTACCACCCTCAAACGAACGGCCTCACTGAGCGTTTGAACCGCACCCTTACAGACATGCTATCCAAATACGTTTCAGACGACTACCGTGACTTGGACCAGGCTCTACCTTACATTACCCTTGCGTACAACTCTTCCCGTCTCGAAACTACTGGCTTTTCGCCTTTTTACCTCTTGTATGGCCGTGAACCAACGCTACCACTGGACACTGTGCTTCCGTCCACCACAACTTCAACTAGAGCTTATGCCCGTGATGCTATCGCCCATGCTGACCATGCTCGCCAATTTGGCTTTGGTCACCAGCGCGTGAAGTTGGCCTTTGTGAAAAACTGCTTTCCTGTTACGCAGGCCCATATCGCGTGATCCGCCAAGTGACCGATGTCACCTACGAAATCGTTCTAGCCACGCCCACTACGTCCTCCGCTGTGACAACCAGTGACATTGTCCACGTCGCCCGACTCAAACCCTACAACTCTCCACGGGCCTTGGATATTTAACAGCACCGTGACGGCGCTTTTTCCGCCGGGGAGTAGTATTACGATATCATCGAGCGATGCTCTAAGGACGAGCCGCCGCGAGAACGACGATGAAGTGGGTCTGTGCTCTTGGCGCGAGCGAGTGTCGGCCTGGCGGTCTGGCTTCAGTGTAAATAGCCTGTATATAGCCTGTTTCATCTGTGTCTTTCCACACGTAACAATATAAACAAATTATTAATATAAAGCAAACGTCTGCTTCCATCGATCACTGAAGAGCCGAATAACTTTACAAAAATCAATTAAGCTTGCAGCCGCTGAATGAAAATATATCACATGTACATGAACCGAAAATTTACAGTTATTCTTGAGTACGCTTCTGCTTTGAGCAGTGCTACCACAACAGTAAACGAATACTTTTTTGGGTCATACACTAGCGCCTCATTACAGCATTCTGTTCGAAAAGCCTTAATAACCTTGTTTATTGAAAGTGTCATTGTAGCCATGTATTACCACTTAGCATGCACTTATGTTGATTTTGTACTATTCGTCTGGTTTTACTGGTCGACTTCTACCATTGTGGAAACTGTAGAACGAGCCGTTTCGTCGCTTTCTTTCTTTCTTTCTTTCTTTCTTGCACTGTGAAAGCGCGATATAGAATTATTGTTTGTTGCTGGAAGAGTTTTCACTTTCCCTAATCTTATCCTGCGATTGATAAACAATTTATCGCTTGTTGAGAAGCCGATGACACAACACGTGTCATCTTTTCGAATTTCAACCAAATAGATTTCTCAGAATAAGCACTCAAACGATGCATGTGTACCTTTACCCACAGGTTGCAGAGGGGCTAAAACGCGCAGCTATATTAACGACAGCGCACAAAAAGCTATAATTTGAAAAGAAGTCGTTTTCGAACGTCTTTAACGCTGCCCAGTGCGCACAACGTCTCCGGGCATAAGTAGAATCAAAAGCTAGGTGAATTAGACCAAGTAGCATCATGTGGCATCCGTATAGCGTGCCCTTAAATGTAAGTGCACTCGAGCACTTCTGAATGCCTCCTTAATTAAAGTGCGGCCGCCGTGGCTCGCAATCGAACCCGTGACCTAGTGCTTCGCAGCAGAATACGCTATATAAGGCAATATATTTTAGTGTTACGCAATTTTTAAAAATTGCTTGGGGCAGACAGCACAATTCTTGTCCTTGAGCTGGATTATTCAAAGAGGCGGACATTACTAGCACGAGGAATCGAAACACTTATACAGCTAATTCACAAAGATTCACTTATTAACTTCCAAATTAATCACTTTATGGCACATATTGCAATTTACAGATTGTGGCCGGTGAGTTTGCAAGACGTATTCACTTTAATTTCCTGGATGACACCACTTTCGAGATGTTATTTCCCAATGTGTAGGACGAAATACATGGGCGTTTCAGTTACCTTTGTTCTGCAATGCATAAAGGAGCGTTTTGTTAAAATAGTAAGTGGAATAACTGCATTTTTACGGCGAGTTTGATGGCGCATGTCTCCAAACCAGTGTCACTCTGGAAATTCATTCAAAGTGGATACGCCTTGCAAACTCACTGGCGACACTGAGTAAATTGCAATATGTGCCGTAAAATAATCAACGTAGGAGTTAACTAGTAACTTTCTGTTAATTAGTTGAATATGTGCTATGGTTTCTCCTGCATGTCGGCCTCTCTGGATAATCCAGAATTGTTATCGGCAGCAGGCGATTTTTAAAAATTCTGCAAAATTCAGAAATGATCACCCCGTACAGCAAATGAACCAGCACGGTGGGTACAAACGGACACACCTGCTCACATTTTGGGGAATTAGAAGACAAGCGCCCCCAAATAGATCGACTAGTTCAGTCTGTTGTTCGCCGTGGAGAGGAGTCTTCAAGAATTGCTTAGAAAGTCGTGCAGGTTTGCATGCAGTCTGTACGGTGCATTTTATGCTAACAAGGAAATGACACATATCAGCGTTGCACTCGATTTATTTCGTATTTCGTGTCGTTGCGTCGAAGCATAAATCTCGACACTGCAATTTGTGAAATAGCACGAAGAATAAACGCTGATGGCAAATTGCGTTCGGGTTCAAACATAGCTCCTGTATACACGCACTGTTCAGGAAATAGACACGCAAAGTGTAATGTCAAATAGGAGGACAAAAGAGTCAGATTATTTAGGGGAACTGTCGGAGCAGCCATCGATGAATGTTATCCAACGGCTCCTCCCTGCAAGAGGGAAAGTAAGAAAAAAAAGTCAACGAGTGGAGACGAAAAGCTATCGCTCTGAAACAAGACAATATATGTGCTTATCAGGCGTCGCTTCGAGCACAATATACACGACTCTCACTTTCGGCGCTAAGCAGGGAAACACAGTTTGCCGGAACATTTTGTAAGATAGAAGCAAATGCAAATACTATGTATGGTAATTGTTTGTAGACCTTCATGATGTCACTGCAACCCGTCCTTTCTAGAGCTGAAATACCTGCACACGTGTGGTTTGGATTTAGTAATTTAAAGCTAGAACCAAATTCGTTTTCCTCGTATTAGTAGTAGTGGTCGTGTAGAAAGCACAGTAAAAGCAGCGGAACTATAATACTTGTGACAGCAGTAATGGCGGTAATGAAAACATTATTTATTTATTTATTTATTTATTTATTCATTTATTTATTTACTTACATGTACCTTACAGGCCTTCGAGAAGGCATAGTGTAAGGGGGGAAATACGGTAACATATTAGTATGGAATCGGGAAAGAAATAAACATCAACGCTGATGGCAAATTGTGTTCGTGTTCAAACATAGCTCCTGTAGTAGTAATTAGTAGTAAATAGTGATGGTAGTAGCAGCAGCTGAAACAGGAGCTGCAATGGTAGGTGCTGGCAGCATCAGTTGTACAACTGCAGTGGTCGAGCTCGTAGTAGTTCTTTCGCTGCATTTACGGTACGCAAGCAGTAAAAGGGAGGTGGCACTGGAGGTGCTAGCCCAGTACCGATATGGTGGCGGTAGTCGCAGTGATAGTTTTGACTGCGGCGGCAGTAGTAACAGCAAAAACGGCGTTAATTCTTTCATTAATTTACTGCATTCTCGCTACTTAAATTTCTGATGAAGCACGATTTGGGTAGCGTGCAAACTACAAGGCGTCTATTTAACTTTAGCCACCATGATGGCATGGTTGGTTTGAGAGACGTCAGCTAGGCAACTGCTCCGTACGAGCGTACTTTCCCACTATCATCACACAGGCGGTAGTAGAAAATGGGTTATTCCACCTACTATATAAGCTGTAAAATAACATACACCATTAAAAGCGAATAAAGGCGTAAATGTGTCTAACTACAAGTTTTTAAGGTTGTAAAGAATGAGTTAAAAACACATTCACATGAGTCATCACTTTCAAAGGTGGAAATTGGTGTAGATATGAGAGTTACGCGCTTAAAAGTTAATAACGGTGTAAATTTGTCTATAACTCCCGCTCTTACGCTTTTTATGCGTGTAAAGAGTGAGTTGAAAACACATTTACAAGATTTGTAACTTCCAAGGGTTTAAATTAGTGGAAGCATGTGAGAAATACAGACATAGTTACACCCTTCTTCACTTATTGCAGTGTACTAGAATTTCCACGCGACCCGTGGTTAACCTTTCCTTCGTGTCTCACCGTGTAAAGGGCGGTTCCCCTGCAGCAGTTCTGCGAAATGCAACGCGCCTGGGTCACGTTGAGCGTTCGGGGAAGGTACACCTTGTTGAAAGGAAAAATACATCGAATCAACCAAGCCATTTAGTTCAGTCTCAGTCTGTGAAAGAGCCACCCAACAGTTTACGGAAATTGTGAACGTTCAAGTTACGTACCAAGTTGAGGCAGATCTGAAGCTAAAACGAAAGAGAAACCACGTGATCCCGTCAGTAGAAAAGTTTCATGCCGAACGAAGATGAAGTGATCTACTCTTTTCTAGCAAAAGAGTGATGAGCACACTTCAACATTTTTTATATCTAAACTTGATTTATCGCCATTAATAATTTATCAGTGACTTTGCTTTTCTCGTTCATTTCATTTCTTCTCAGTCCTCTCCATTTGAACAATCAAGCCTTGCATAAAATAATGATATCTACAGGTTTTGTTTCACTCGCTCTCAGATTTTAAAAGAAGAATTAAATAGGAATCACCATAGCGAAATGATTATTCATTACAATGCCTTAAAGAGAATGCACCACGAACCGTGTCCCTGAAGTCTTCTCTTGAACACGTGCAACAACGGGACTAGACGCACAGTGTTGGAAAGAGAAAAGAACAAAAACAAGTACACAAGATGGACGGAACAGTTAAGACCATTACGTCGAAGCCACAATTTATGAAGATAGACAGCTGACTGTACCCCCCTTCCATTCACGTTATAACGCTTTGAAATCACTCGCAGCCCTGATTACATCAATAATACTACGGATCGCTCACTGAATGTCAGCTGATTGCCGTCTTTATCGAAGAAAACATGCGTTTCAAGCGTTATATGTTTCGTGTATTTTGTATAACAAGCGCTGCTGTCCCTAGAACACTGAGGTTAAGGTGGCGACCCTCGGGATATTCATATCACCTGCACTTTACAGCTTTAGACACCTAGAGGATGTTGACAGACGCCTGTTCGATGTAGCAATATTAAGACTTTAATTACGTCACTCGAAGCTCATGAAACAAGCGTCCTCATAACCATAAGGCTAAGTATTGCGTTACAGTAGTGCAATTATCAATTATGCAGAGCTTACAGTTTTTTCGTTTGTTAGGGTATCGTGTATAAGTACTCGTGCTTATAATGGATTTATTTCGTGAACGCAGTTCTTACCATTTCTTTGTGTGTCTATAAGCACGTCTACAGCATTTTTTTTCGTCATGCCGTATCCTGAGCAGCTCTAGGTAGTTATGCCAAACTCGTAATCGAACGAAGAAGACGGCCCCTACAAATCACTGTTTTCGTTATATACATATCACACATCCTTCGTATAAAACATACCGCTAGCAGTACATCCGAAAAAGGCGCGCCGCCGGAAATATTCGCTATGACTTCTGAGTAGGGACAGAGAAGCGTACTAAGGCTTACCTCGAAGAACTCCGTCTCGGACCTTAGACAGAAGTACGCTATTCGTCCTGGCGACAACAGCTGTAAACGAAACCACTGAGGTAATTTACAGTAGAAACAATAAGCGCTGTAGTTCAACGTCCCGACATGGCACAGGGTGTTAAGAGGGTCGCCCAAGAGGAAGGTTCCGGATTTTCCACCAACTGATCATTAACGTGCAACTAAACCATAGTACACGAACGATTTTGAATGCGCCCCATCGAAGTGCGGCCACTGCGACTGGGAATCGAACCTGCAACCTCATGCTCGGCAGCGCAGTAGCTTATTCGTTGAGTCACCCCTGCGGTGCAGTACACATGCAATTATCCAATCATGTATTTGGTTTTCACAGAAATTCCAACGAAGTCGATTACGCGACCTACTCTTAATGACTGGCACACCTGGCAGCCAAAGAGATTCAGTCCAGGCACGCGCGGCTCTTATCAATACCAAGAGATATTAGGTGCAATAATGTAGAAAAAAATTAACCCTGCACTGCTGCTACACTTATGGAAGTGCCTATATATAGCAGACGGATGCTGAAGCGCCCTTGCCTTAAAATGTATTGAAAAAATTTTACCTTAGCATTTGAAACTTAGACCTCACTGCGATGTTTCGAAACTTCCTATCTTTCGCATCTAGTAAAGAAGAAAGAAGAACGAGGAGTCATGAACTAATGACGGACGGACGGAAAAAAACTTTAATAAGAGAAGCAGCTGCGAGTTTGCCAGCCCGGGCTCAGGCCACCCGGACTTTATGTGCGGTGAGGCATAGCCTTTGCATGGCTGCCCGGGCCCGCTGGATTGCCCATAATTGGTCGTGTTGTTCCGAGCTAGCCAGAGAGCTTAGCCATCGCTCCTCGAGAAGGTCCGGTTCTATGTCGTCCTCTACGTATATTGCTCTGATATTTGTGCATTTCCGTAAGATGTGTGCCATGTCTGCGTGTTCGTGCTTGCAGAGCTTGCAGCTCGCGTCTGGGTATTGTTTGGAATTTACTCTATTTAAGTGGGCTGGGTTTCGGAACGTTGTGGTTGGCAACCTTCTCCAATATGTTTCTTGAGACCTGTCGATTTGTTTGGGTGGTTTTGGGCATACTTCTCTTTATTTCGTATAGTCTGTCAGTATGAGTCAATGCAAATTAACATGTGTACGGGATGATGATGATCATTGTTACTTATTGGAATTCACTTTGAGACGAGTCACTTAGCCTGCTTGTTAATCATCAACGTCCCCCTGCGGCAGCGCTCCGAAGCCCAGTCATAGTGCAACGAAGTTACCGCGACAAAATCGGTGAGAAGACCTGTTAATAGAGGCTTTAGCGTTTGTGTAAACTTAATTTCGTGTACGTATTATCACTTTACAGGATCCGTGGATGGGAGTAGCAACGCTGGTAGCGACAGGTTGTGGCGTTTTGTCGAACTACAATACAATAAAACAGCTTCTTTCTTTTTTTTTTTTGCTTGTTGTTGCGTTTTGAATTGAATGGCTGATCTCGTCGAAGAGAAAAATCATATAAGAACTGCATTCTAATGATTAAGTCGCTACCGACGCGTTACAACAGCAGTGAAGTAGAAAGTGTTCATCGCAGCATTAGATTTTGGGCTCCGTGGTTAGACTGTGTCACGCGACGTCGCCACCAGCGCTGTTGCTACGTTAAGCTTTCACGGTAGCGCGGCATGCAGCAAATGGTGATACCTTTACGGGCAAGCTAAGGCTCTTTATCGCTACCTAAAAAAATAGCCCGTACGAAGGCATATTAAGAGCAAAATCGATGCGCGGATTGTGCAAGCAGAGTGATGTGCCCAGGTGCCAAACTGCCTCGAGGTCAGAAAAAAAAGAGACGTCCTCTACCAACAAAAAGCCGTAAGAATAGGTATTTATCGCACGTGTCACACCAGACGCTTGAAGTAAGCAGGTCTAACAGCCCTGCTGTCACGCGCCTCACAAACAACATCTCGCAATCAGCCGCCCTGTCACCCATTTCTGTTCATAAAGATCACAAGGCGCCGCCGCCTATAGCCTGCAAGCCCATCGAGGGCGTCCATTTGCCTGGTGGAAAGCCAATTAAAGATCCCGAGCGCCCGCGTCGAATTGTATGAATATTCAAGCGAGTGGCGTTGATTGCTTGACGATGAGAACTCCTTTGATTGCAGTAAACATGGGGGAAAGTGCTATTCGGGAGTCTAATTTAAATATTGGCCCTCTGCGACTTTTTTTCTCTGCTTCCACAGTAAAACGAAACGCGCAGAATAGCGTTAGAGACGTCAATTCATAAATGACATTACTCAGTTTACATTTCGGATAATGTTTCATTCTGCAAGAAAAACACAGCTCTAAATATAATATGACAGGTGGACGAAAGAAAGGACGAAAGGAAAGAAAGAGCACAAGATACAAGGAAAGTTGCAAAATATGAGATAACTTTTTTTTTCTGACGATGGTGTCGACGACGTAAACAGAAAATTTTTAAAACGTTGTGACCTAGTTTGCAAAAGCCGCAGCCATAATTTTATTTTCTTAATAACAATCGGTAGGGACCCTTCAACAAACGTATCGTGTGTCTAAAGCGCTTGGCTTCTAATGTAGAACCGACTTAAGTAAACTTTCAAACGACGACAAAAATTAATTTAAAGGCGACACACAACAGAGGAACGAGGCTTGACCTACTTAATATTATGTGCGAATTTTAAAGGAGCAGCTCACCAAGCACTGATATATCGGAGGTTTTTTTGTTTGATAAACATCGCTTTGATTGTTATTCGGTATCTTCTGGAAATCATCGTATATTACTCTAGGAAGTAGCAGAGCGCACGCTTTTCTCTGGAGCAAATAGAGCGAAAATGATTGCGTAAGTTCGCGAGTGAAAATTACCCAATCGCTCGACGGAAGCCTGTTTTCCCTGAACAGTCTCAGCGCTTTTCTCCCAAAAAGCCGAGTGCGTGACAAACTCCGATAAGCGTTGACCCTACTTTCATACTTTAGCTTCAAGGACATTCTTTAGCAGCAAAATGTAGTCCTTCTGCTCGGTTGAGCTCGTGGTTTTTCTTAGGTAGACGCATGTATAGTGCACTTTTTGCGGTCTTTTTTATGAATGATAGAGATTACGCACCTTTCTATTACAGCCCTACATAGATTGCACTACATTTTCTAGAGGTGAGCGTAACAAGGGTGAAAAGATGTTCAGTGTGATATTCATCTGACGATGTGTGACACCCAATGGCTCAACATTTCGTGCTTCCAACGAAACGCACATCTTCCTCACTACACCCACAGGCGTGTTCAAACTAAAAAAAAAAAAAAAAAAAACTTGGTTTACGGTACACTAAAAGATGACGGATCCACTTCAGGAGTGGGCAGGACATTCGTGCTTCAGGTGACTAAGCGAGCAATCATTGAATCGCACGTGCAGGGCTTATACTAAGGAATTACCGAAAGCAACGGTATCCTTACCTTGAAGAAAATGGCAACCACCAGGTGTGGTGCGATGAGAGTGACGATAACAATAAGCTGGACGCCCAGTCGCATTCTTCACAGCCGTTCATTTGCCTGCACGCAGTTCGGCACAACGCTTCATCAAAGCAAGTCGAAGCACATCACTCCGCATCGACCTGCCTAGCCTAGCAGTAAAATGCTGCCATAAATGAATAGCTACGATTACGTGATAGCTAAGATGCAATAAAAGTCACTGAGTGGTTGGTTAACTCATTGGCTGACTGATGGATGCGTCCCGAACGTAGCAAATGCACTGTTAACTCATTGTTAACGAGTCTCTAAAAAATAAACTCTCGAATTAGCGTACGGAAGGGATAAAAACTGGAGGAGATCCATCGCGGTTATAAAGCGTAACTGAATATTAATGTGATGCAGCTATCTGGCTAAAAAGACGAAGACCAATACGCTGCATGAGCATTTCACAAGATATCCGCAATCAAGCTCACTAAACTATAAACACGAATATAGCGAGAACCAACGGCAGATTGCAAGTGATATTTTTCGAGTTTCAAAGCTAAGAATGCTGAAGCACATAACACCTGTTACTGTAAAGCTGCCGGTAGATTTAACCCGAACGATGAAGAGACATCTTTATAGCAGTTTAACTTTGCCAAACACGAATGTTCTTTGGAAGGGATACACATTAAACAAGTCCATTCCAGGCACCCCATTGAAACATATTCAGCGCCTTCTTTGCAACCAAAAAACTCGCTTGACGTATCTTCTCTGTGATTGCTTTCGTTTCAATGCACTTTGAAGAAATACGCTCTGCACCCTTTTAGACAAGCTTGACATCCTTTCCATTACAGAAAAAAGAAGGAATTATTGGACCTTGGTCGCAGCTGATGTCGGCCCGAGTTGCTCTAAAAGCATCGCAAATGAATGAAATCACTTCCATTTCTAGTGCTCATGTAGACAGATTGTCTTCATATCTCATTTTGTTAGTTAATGTTTTCTAATGTTAATGTTAGTTAATGTTTTCTAATGCAGAGTAGCAAGCCGCACAGCTACTCAGGCTAACCTCTGCATTTCATCTTTTCTCTCTCACCAGCACCCTCCACAGGAAAAGTAAAAGGGCGTTTAAGGCGTGATCGGGTTAAATCTGCGGTGACGGCGACTTCACCTCCTTCTTGCAATGAGCCGCAAAAACCTGCACAATTACGTCACCTCCCGATTTTGAATCTGAACAAGAGTCCTTCACACTTACCCGCATCGCATGTCCACATTCGTTGAGCAGCGAGGGTTCTCACGCCGTGAGCGACAAGGGTTGCTCGCAAACCACTCGACGATCTTTACACGAAGCAGCGACAGAGTCGGCCGGGAACGAAACTGGAAACTTTTCCTTTGGCCAGGTGAGCCTCGAATTGCACGCCGCCGAAAGTGTCACGTACGCATTTTTTCGGGGCGCACGCCACCGCCGACAGCTGGATAAATTCCTCAGTGTGTAAATGGCGTGTCGCCGCGTGAGCGGGGTTTCCACTGGCACGCTAGAATGGCACCTAGATCCGTGTCTCGGCGCTCAAAAGCCGACAGGCGATTTTCGGGCGGACGAGCTTTGGGATGCGCAAGAAGGTTTGCCAGCGCCCGGCATGGACGCGACGATATGCAGGCCACAGGGAGTCGGTGTGGCTGAAAGCCGTAGCGGCGGTGTTCTTGAACTAAATAGGACGGGTGAGTTTGCACAGAATGCTTTAGATTTGAAACGTCACCTTCTAGAGTTCCAAAAATACGCCGCAGAAAGAACTAGGAAAATTAAACAAGTACACTTCTACAACACACACACACACACACACAAAAATACATTCTTTGACTCTGTAGAGCGAGGAATGTACAGAAAATTTTCAGTGTAAAAGACATCAGATTTGAAAACGAATTGTCAACTTGCATTCTTGCACATTTGTTATTATCGGCGGATGTTTATTTAAAAAAAAAAAAACAATAGTTTATAGGTACTGATATTTTTTGTATTTGGTTCTACAAAGCGATACTTGGGAGTGGTTATATCTTAGGTTATATTGCTTGCTAATAGATAAGTACCTATTATACATTGTGTTAAACCTGATCGCAGGCTTCCGAATAAAAAAAAAAAAGAGAAGCTTGGTGAAAGAATGCATTTTTCAGTGCGTGCCATATGCATCGTAGAAAAATGAGTGGAGAGGGACATACAAATTTGCTTTCATGGAACTATTTCGAATGCTTCATCTTCAGCATCGAGCATTTTCACTGAATTTGGGAGAACAGGGATTAGGCTAGTTGCTACGGATTCATAGTTACTACAACGCAAACAAAGAAGGCGAAGGGTACACATGAAACGACAGGACCGTACGCCGAGCTTCAGCTGACGTTTATTTTTTTTATTAGAAATGAATGCGTGCTGCAACGACACGTGCACAGTGCAAAAGTGCTCCTCAAAAACCCTTCGGCAAAGATTGCCGCCTGTTCAGCACAATGTAATTGACATCAAAATCATGCTGATGATCCAAGAAAAATATCGGAACATGCTGAATGTATACAATCAACTAATTACTGCATTCGTTATCTTCTAACGGCCAAGGTAAATATCCGTATTAGGTCACCTTGTCTTTATCACACTTTTTTTCATGAATTTTTCATTCCGCGAACCCTTTGTTGGCATTAGGATCTCCCACAGTCGCGTCCCTGTCTATCTATATAGGCCGACGCCACTTTGTCTCTATCATCATTCTTCATTGCCTACTCTTATTCCTGGAATAATTATACATACTGTTATTCCTCAATATGCATAAAACCGGGTGAGTCATCCATGCTGATGAATTCATTGCGCTTACTTCCATATACATTTTCTGACTTTCACCTATTATACTAAAACGTCAGGTTCAAACCTATTCATCAACAATGACGATGCATTTCTCCCTTGTAAGAAGGTTAACGAGGCGGTATTTTCACCTTCAGTTCCCTCACACGGCGTTCCGTTCGCTTACGAAAGCGCCTAGTACTCGAATTCGTCCACGTGCATGGCAGGCGAAATTCTGTCAGATTCTACAGAAAACTTGAAAATTTACTTTGCGCTACGCACGTCAACCTTTTACACTTTACAGCTGTTCCGAAAGTACAACGGTAATCAAGAGAGCCCTTTTAAAACGCCGCGCGATGCCGCGTCAGACTAGCCTGCGACGGCGGCGGACCGGTTCTTTCTTATACGCTGGTCTGCTTTCCGTGAAAAGTAAGACTCTTACGCGGTAGCTTTTAAAACCGGTACCATTACAGTTTCTGATCGTACGGGGGTGTAGCTCAGATGGTAGAGCGCTCGCTTAGCATGCGAGAGGTACTGGGATCGATACCCAGCACCTCCACGACACTTTTTTTTTCTTTCTTTTTTTTATACTGTCAAGTCGACTGATTTGCTTGAACAGTAGTTCAATTGAGAACGACCTCATTGTGGAGAGCGTTTGGTTAATTTAGACCACCTGGGGTTCGGCCGGCTGGATTTACAACGAATAATAAATCACCAATTTCGTAACCACTGACATCTTAATTTATTAACACTGAAGGAGCTCTAGTAAACGGGGAACGTAGAATAGTAAAAAAAAATATGACAAGGTTTGGGTAAACTGGTTCAAATACACAATATAAAAGAAATAACAAATTCAGTAAATCGGGAACACAGCCATAAAAACGTACAGCGTTATATATGAAAAAAAAAAATAATGTCCGACAGAACATAGATGGTTTGATTAGGATGTCAAAACTTTTTGTCTTCCCGTTCGCGTCCCGAAGCACTTGCGTCATCACCGAACTTGAACCACAATTCCTTCGTCGATTCCGTGGTCGCTCGCGACTGGCAAACCTTGGTACTTTTGTACGTCTTCTAATTCCAAGATCTTTGCGTCGAAATGACGTGATAAAAATGTCGTATATGCCCGACGACAAAAATGTTTGCGGCTCTAACAATTGCTGTGCAGCTTTCTGTGCAGTTGAATGAATATGTTGTAACGCGTTTCAGGCCCCGATGTGTTCCCGTATCTAGGCAGTTCCCGGTCTAGGCAGATGCTCACTTTACCTTTCTTAACTACAGTGACCTTGTGACTTGACCATTCCATCGGGCCCTTTACCTTTGATATTACGCCTTGTTCTTCCATGCGTTGAAGCTATTCTTGAACTTTGTCTTGAAGGGCTACTGGAACTCTCCTGGCTGGTACGACGACTCCTATGGCTCCGGGCTTTGGCTTCGTTGTATACTCCACCTCTTTCAAATTTCCCCGTCCACTGAAAACTTCTGCGAAAGGCTGCGCAGCTAGGTATACCACTTTGGCGTGAACGTTTTGCATACGAGAAAGAAACCCGAGACGTTCCACCACTGATCCGCTTAGAGTCAGGGGGCAAATTTTGTGCTACCACGAAAAACGGCTCTTTGTGCACTCTGCTATTTTCAAACAGGCGCAGCCGAATTTTTCCTCTCAGTAACCTTATGGCCGAAGAAAGCGGTAAATGTGGCGTGGCAGGTTTGGTGGGGCTTGTTCGGCAGCTTTTTAGCATGCTCGCTTGAAATGACGCAACAGTTAGCGCCTGTGTCTAGCTTACACGTGAACTTGCGGCCTTCAATGCCAACTGTTGCACTCCAATGTTCTGTCGCTTCGACTGCGCTGACGGTCAGGACTTGACCTGTTAGCCAGCCATGGAAACATTGCCTTTACTTTTGGTCTCTTTATCCGAAACGAAATTCATGAAACGTCAAGGCTGTCGCTGGTTTGTATAATTCTTCAAATTTCTCAAGCAAAATAGCGACGTTATTTCTATTCACTTCATTCTCGAATTTAAGGCCCTGTAAGCTTTCCTGGCCTCCTATGCAACTGTAACCTTGCTGCTTGTTCTTTTCTGGACTGCTTACTTAACTGGGTAGCCATGGAGAACAATGTGGACTCACTTTTCCAAGTTTTCGATCCAAACCATGCGTCTGCTGACGGGTCCAGTGGCTTCCGCTGGGGTAGCAGCGTTGACGGGGCCGACTCAGCGACAGTGATAACCACCGTGTGTGCGAGTCGACGTCAGGCAATAAACAACCTTATTGTGAGAATGAGAAGGAGTATATATACAAAGTAGTGCCGCACTGGGTCACGCGCAGTCCATACTTTTAAGCGTAACGTCGCGCTTATTAAGCCTTCTTCCAATTGATTCTTGCACAAGAGATCCGCGCGATATGTTGCAAAATTCGAAATAAACGTCCTTTATTATCATTACACGCACACTTGAATGACTAACCATTGATGATGATGTGCAGAGAAGTGGCCGCGGTAGAGGACTGGGCTTCCTTCACTGTCGAGTCTACTTCTGCGACTGCGATGCAAAGTGAACGCAAGCCATGAAATTTTGATTTACTGCGACTGCGAAATATTAAGCAATAAAATGCAGTCAAAACCATCGACAATGGTTGCCAATGGAGGCAAATAGCCAAATGCTTCTCGAAAGATCATACACTCTATCAAAAGAAATGTGAGCTTGCAGGCGAATATTTGTTGCACTGAGGATATTTAGGTAGCGTTTGTCGTTTCATTGTGTAGTACGGTAGGGAACAGAGCCGTTAATCAGCACATCTATAATATAGATGGTTACATATTTAAGCCAATTGATCATATATATGTGTTGTCTCCAGCGGCCAGAGGGCCGGCGTGGAAGGCAACAATAGAAAAAGAAATTCCTGAGGCAACTGCCATCCTCCTCTCCCGCCGCTGCCACAGGAAAAGCAATGCCACCTAGAGAAATTTCTAGGTGGCTGCGGGGGGAAAGGGCGGCGACAGAAATGGAAGGGCTCTCCATCGCAAGCGCTGTGCCGCAGCCTTCTAAAGAAAGAAGCTAAGTTACGGGATGTTAAGTACCACTACCACGAAATTATTACGAGGCACGTCGTAGTAGGTGACTCCGGAATCATTTTGACAACCTGGGGTCCTTTAACGGGCGCTTAAAATAAGCGCAAGAGCTTTACTGCATTTCGCCCCCATAGAAGTGCAGCCGCCGCTGCACGAGTCGAACCCGCGAACTCAATCTGAGCAGCGCAATGGCATACCCACAAAGCTACCGTGGCGGTTAAAGTAATGATATAACTTCCTTAAACCAACTGGCTACCGCAGCCGGAGAATAGCCGCGCGCAACGATGGGGACGTCATTCCCAAAGCCGTCGATCCGCCGGGTGCTCGGTGTGCTCGGTGAAAGAAAGCTATTCATAGATGGCGCGACTGGCAATGTACACTACTTTCTTCAATTTGTAGTTGACATTTGTAGAACGTTTGCACGCATTTTTCACCTGTGAAAAGGTGTCAACAAGAAGTAGTCGGCGATGAGGAAATTTCGGATATTATCTTCGATAGCGACGTCAGTGACGACTCAGGTGACGACACTCACATCCTTACATAGTCTCCTGAAGACGAAACAATGAAAACAAGCGGGATTTCGAAAACTGCCGTGCTGCTCTCCATGCCTGAATTTTTGAAGCTGTTTCATAGAAAAATGAATCCAACATTCACTTCGGGTTCAGAACTGAAAAGTGTTGGTTCAGTTTGTAAATAGAAATTATTTGTTCGTATTCATCGAGGATTTATTACCGCTTGAACATTACAAAGGACGTGGCAGCAGGATTTACGTGGCACTACTATGCGGCAAGAATAATCGGTATGGTGTGCGTAAGTAATACTTGGTCGTCAGTGGGTTAAAAGGATAAAACAAAAACCGCTAGATCAAAATATTCTTGAAAAACTTTATTTTAGTAAATTATGCGCTGCATGTAGGTTGAACGTTAGAGAAGAAAGAAAGGCAATTTTGTTTTAATTTCTTGCCGAGACCGCAGCGTTAATGCATCAGTGTGACGTTGCGAATTCAGCTGTTGGTTTCGTTAGAGTACAAGGCAGTCCATCCTTAACGATAAGTCCCAAACTGCCTATGTTAAAACCCATGACATCACAGCAAGTTGCTGCGGGATCTTCTAAGGGGACGTCACCACTTGTTCGTTTTTGCATATTTTCTGGCTCACTAGGGCTCTTCTTACGGTAAGAGGGGCTTTTCTGGTATTGCAAAAGGGTAATTTGCTGCTGCAGCTGATATTTTGTTTTCTCTATAGCGTTAATTTAAGGAATTTTGGCACCACGAGTGATCGAACCGATAGATCTATCAATAGCCTAAACAGAACATAATAGTTCATACTAAAAATGGAGGAAACTGGTTATCCGCTGCAGAAATTAAAATTCCCTATGGAAGAGAGAATGGCGGTAACGCGACTGCAGTCAAAGGCCTCGTTTACACCCCACTGATGGCACCACGCCCAGTGTGAGTTGCTCGTCAGAAAACCGGTCGCGCTGCTCCACTTTGTTCGAATACGAGTATTCCAAGGTAACGAACCACAAGGACTCTTCCAGTAGAACAGGACAGCGTCCGGGGGTGTAGCTCAGATGGTAGAGCGCTCGCTTAGCATGCGAGAGGTACTGGGATCGATACCCAGCACCTCCACGACAACTGTTCTTTTTTTTCGCTCTTTTGCAAATTGCCGTCATGCTAGAGTCACTGTTGCTGAAGTTTTATCGAATAAAAATGTGCTGTGTACACAGGATTGTGTGGAGTTCTGGGCGAATTACACCAGCTTGAATGTCGGCATCCGAATCAATATATTGATGATATTCATAGTACTAATGGGCAGTACAGGCTTTAGACACAGATAAACGCAGAGGCGCACTAGTGTGTGCGCGTCTGAACAAATATTAGAATAAACAACAACAAATATAAATAATTTCTTTTTTGATTCTGTATCAGTTCTTGTTGCCGGTGGTCTGGAAGAAGTCGCTTGTTGAATTCGGAAAACAGGAGTCATGGAATTAGGCAGCTGGCATACTGTATTATCTCGGCATCCCCTAGATATCGTTCATCGTTAGGATGTAAAGCGAATATTTCTTTCCGTGTAACTTCGCCAAGCATTCTATTTTAGTTCCTGTGCTTTGTCCCACCTAATATTCGGCATTTGAGGCCTTGATTACTTAAAAGGCCAAATAATTTCAACTCCTTACAGGGAGAAGTGCTCACTGTAGTTGTTCTTTTCACTCCATTTGCTCATTGTTCTCAACCTGCTCTTTCTTTGACCAACTTTAGGACTTCCTGCAGACTGAAATGACGAGTGTAAACGTGTTTACTACTTTTGTAACGGGTTGATCGTTTGGTCGATTACAAGAAATTCGTCCTGACTGGGTGATTACTGGTTTTAGTGATCCAGGTATACGGTTTCAAATACAAGGCAGCCCATGATTTCCAAAAAATGGCTACATGGGATGCCTTTAATAGCTGTCAGTTTCGCTTAGATTAAAATTATTGTCGCCCACACAGGAAGGCAGTTATTACGTGATCAGAAAGGTGAACCTTTCTGATAGACAAAGAACAACAAAGTTCCACAAGATCCATTGCTCCTCCAAATATCATCGCCCGCAAACAGGAAAGAAGGAAGCCATGTACAACTGATTTAACACTAAAGAGACGCTTAGTCACAAGAGAGAGAGAGAGAGAGAGAGAGCGAGAGAGAGAGCAATACTTAATTTCAGAGACGCGGAGAGGTCAGCCTAAGCTATAACTAGCTCTGGCCTGCTACTCGGCACAGAGGAAAAAAGACCGGGAAGAAAAGTAGTAGTAGCAGCTGTAGTAGTAGTGGTGGTGGTGGTAGTAGTAGTAGTAGTAGTAGTAGTAGGAGTAGTAGTAGTAGTAGATGTAGAAGTAGTAGTAGTAGTAGGAGGAGGAGTAGTAGTAGTAGTAGTAATTATTATTAGTAGCGATAATAATAGCAGTAGTATAGTAGCAGTGATGACGATGAGAATGAGGATAATGCTTATATACTTGTGAGAACTGACGAAAGCTCAAGAACATCAATTTTTAAGTCTGTTCTCATTAGAGACTGGTATGTTACGAGGGTAAGTATTAATTAAAGAACTTCTCTTTCTCTCTCACTTCCATGCGTCTCTGCATGCATCTGAATTCATATTTATGATGGATAATTGTTTACGTAATTATTTCACAGTACATATTGAAAATAAAATAAATGAATACTGTTAAGCACAGTTTCCGGACGGGACAAGAGAAAGACACCGACGCACAGCACAAGCATTTGTCCTGTGCGTCGGCGTCTTTCTACCGTCCCGTCTTGAAACTGCGGTCACCAGTATTCATTTATTAGCATGAACCAATTAGCCCAGCAACAAGATTTGCTAACCATATTGAAAAGATTTGAGGGCCTGTACAGTGTACAGCCTCCCCAAAATTAATATCATATTCTCACGCGAGCGAACAGCTCACGGCGCGCCAGCGGCCTTGTAGAGGCATCATCATCATCATCATCATCATCATCATCATCATCATCATCATCATCATCATCAGCCTGGTTACGCCCACTGCAGGGCAAAGGCCTCTCCCATATTTCTCCAACTACCCAGGTCATGTACTAGTTGTGGCCATGTTGTCCCTGCAAACTTCTTAATCTCATCCGCCCACCTAACCTTCTGCCGTCCCCTGCTACGCTTCCCGTCCCTTGTAATCCAGTCCGTAACCCTTAATGACCATCGGTTATCTTCCCTCCTCATTACATGTCCTGCCCATGCCCATTTCTTTTTCTTGATTTCAACTAAGATGTCATTAACTCGAGTTCGTTCCCTCACCCAATCTGCTCTTTTCTTATCCCTTCACGTTACACCTATCATTCTTCTTTCCATAGCTCGTTGCGTTGTCCTCAATTTAAGTAGAACCCTTTTCGTAAGCCTCCAGGTATCTGCCCCATACGTGAGTGATGGTAAGACACAGCTGTTATAAACTTTTCTCTTGAGGGATAATGGCAACCTGCTGTTCATGATCTGAGAATGCCTGCCAAACGCACCTCAGCCAATTCTTAGTCTTCTGATTATTTCAGTCTCATAATCCGGATGCGCGGTCACTACCTGCCCTAAGTAGATGCTTTCCCTTACCACTTCCAGTGCCTCGCTACCTATCGTAAACTGCCGTTCTCTTCCGAGACTGTTAAACATTAGTTTTCTGCAGATTCATTTTTAGACCCACCCTTCTGCTTTGCCTCTCCAGGTTAGTAGTGGGCTTCGCTCTTGTAGAGGTAAGGTCACTCCTAAAGTGAACAGGGCAGCAGTTGACACTCAAACTGGAAATCGCCTTGCACGCCTGCGCATACTGTCACCGATCTCCTCACCCTTCGCCGCTACAAAGCCGCTGACACAGCGTACGGTCGACACTTGCACGATACTTTTTTGCGATGCTGTACAAGTTACATCACGATGATATACGAGCACACTACGTTGCGGCATCTCTGAACCCATGTGTCAAGACAAGAGGCTTGTAAAAAGGCAAAAGCTGCCCTCATAACCCTGTAGGCTTTTAGTCGAGCCACTGTGGATTTTAGCCTTGGCCGCTTCTTTCAAAGAGAAAATAATATTGCTTGAGTGATTGATTGATTGATTAAAACACTCATAAAACGAGTCAAACACGTTACTTTTGGTTAATTATAGTGGAACACTGCACAAGTTGAACATCACCAAAGAATTTGCACGAAATCCACTTTTATGCAGATATGGCTAGATCTTTGTTTAGATGCCGCCTTCCCACTCAAATGACATGTTTTCATACGTGGACAAAATATGGGGTCGTGACAGCCGAGCGTCTAAGATGCGATGCAGAATTTGCACATATTTCGGTGTCGAGCCTATGTTACGCAGATGCGAGCAGTCTCAAAGCGCCGTCGCAGCTGTCGGCACGTCAAAACGCAGGTAAAGCGCCTTAGACAGTTTCACTTGCCACTTTCTTTCATCGTATTCAAATGTTACGTTCACGACACCTCGCAAAAAAGCGAACCGTTTGCAAAATTCAAGGAAAAATAACACTACGTGTGTTTTCGCTTTCACTCAGTCGCTTCGCTGGAGCCTTAGCATCGTCCTTTATCCGTTCTTTTTTCTGCTGTCAGAAGATAGTTATGCGAGGCTTTCACGAAGCAGAACTAGTGCCACGCATTTCGTTATGCTTGACGAAATGTTGGCCACACTTCCTTCGCTGTCTCAGATGCGGGGCTCTTTCTGCATAAGACTCAATGGCTATGGTGTTGGGCTGCTCAGCACGAGGTCGCGGGATCGAATCCCGGCCACGGCGGCTGCATTTAGATGGGGGCGAAATGCGAAAACACCCATGTACTTAGATTTAAGTGCACGTTAAAGGACGTTATGTGGTCTAAATTTCAAGAGTCCTCCACTACGGCGTGCCTCATAATCAGAAATTGGTTTTGGCACGTAAAACCCCATAATATAATTTTTTTCTTGCACTGTGTTTCAAAGCATCGTTGCTTACTGTCAAGTCTTCTTGGAGGGTATCGTCAAGCTGATATTTATGGCTTTAAAACAAGTAACTAAAAAAGAAGCACGATGATCACGTGTACGCGCTAACGTCGCTTTGTCTCTGGGTGATGTGGTAGTTGCTGCACGCCCTAAAATGCGCGCCTTCAAGCATACAAATATTGTTCGTAACATAAAAGTTTATGTGCGCATTCAATCATAAAATGTGTGTAGCTTTCGCTAAAGTACAACTGTAAATACCCTATGAGTGTGGCCGCTATGTCCGTTTTTTTTTCTTTAGTTATCTGTTGCAGTCGCATAAACACGAAACCGAAAAGTTTGTAGTTGCAGTCGACACAGTAGCTGAAGGCGATGTGATTGAAGTTTCACAAGAATTCCCTGCGAAGTATACATTCATTAAAAGCACACAGTTTGTAGATTTACTTATGGGTCACTCGGCACAGCCTTGATCGTTCAATACATCCCGACAGTCCTACAGAAGTGCATCTACAGTGACATACGTTGCTAGAATCAGACGAGACCTTTCTCTCTTAGTGATGAATATTACTGCAGGAGGGTAATTTACTCAAGACATGGGAGCCGTCGCATCATTCCGACTGACATAAAAAAATCTGTACACAAAGAGTTTCTCGACTGTGGAGCCACCGCTGCACTTCCACGAATGCTATCCTTGACGTCACAAAGTTCAAGGAGCCAGCCAACTACTGCATTCGTAAAAGCATCTCACGCAGTGAAGCTCCCCCGAGACAGATAGCGAACATAAATAAATGCACATAAAGGGGCCGCACAAAAGGGTTGCAGCTTTATTATTTCCACTATCTCTCTTGCTCTTAGAACCCAATTTCCTCTCACTATCAAACCATTGAGGAACTGGGTTAGAGGTGCAATGGCTTCCACGTATAGTTCCGATCGAACAGCTGCGAGCGAATCTTCCCCAGCGACGAACTTTTATGCACCGTCGCTTATGACCATGAGGTCACGACGTCGCTATACGAGAAGACGGGCTTGGACTCGCGCGCTTTCCTCCAGAGTGGTAGGTGTAAATCAAACGCCTTGCTAAGAGATTCACCTATACACTCCGCACGCCGGCTGCTTTAAGAATGCAACGGAAGCGCCGCTTCTTTCGTTCCCAAAGAGGGGTCTTTTCCCGTCGGACAACCAAGAGGTTGTCTCGCTCGCACGGCGGAGCGCACGAAAACTACCCAGAAAATGAGAACGTAGCCGAACAGAGAAGCAATTGCGAAGAGGCGTGATTTCTGCAGAATCGGCAGACACACGAGACGCGAGCGGGGAGAAGAAAAACATATACAGACGTACGGTAAACCAGCACGCAGCATGACGTTCTTTGAGAACAGGACCGCGTCTCGGCGTGCTCGACGGCTCTTTATTGAGGAGCGGCAGGAGGTCCTCTCGGGTGAAAAAAATAAATAAACCTCTCAGACTTGGGTGCGAAGGGCGTGGGAGCGCGAAGAGAACTAAGAAAACAAAAGTGGCTCGGCCAGAAAGCATCAGTCTCCGACAGGCAAGAGGGAAGGAGAGGGAATACGCGCGCGTGCGCGCGTGTGTGTGAGTATTCCTAGACGTAACGAGGAGATGTTTTACCACCATTTTCTTTCCTCGTTTATTTTTTTCTTCGCAAGAGACTGCACATGCTGGAGATCAGCGGCAGCAGCCGCGGCCGCAGCAGCAGCTGTAGGCATAGCGCGAGCTATAACGGAGTTGCACGCCCGTGGTCATTTGTGCCGCATCTCGAGGGAAACCTGCGGAGACGACGTCACTTGATCCTAAGACACGATCCGAGTGAGACGTCCTCAAGCAGTTAGTTTGTCTCGCGCCAGCAGAGCAGCAGAAAAGGCGTCCGCCCCGCATCCGACAGACTGAGTCCCGGGTTGCCAGCTCACACGCGGATTGAAGAAACAGGCCCGAAAATATGACTGCCCGACCTCCTGCCTGGCGAATGCATAGGACGATTCTACGAAGAACAGCATCGGAAGACACTCTGTGATGACTACGCCGGTCACGTAGTGTTTACCAGAGAACAGAGCAAGAACCACAGCGAATCCCATCGGCGTGTGGGTCGACCTCGTAGACGATGCCAAAGCGTGGCTGCCGGTCTGAACCATGTTTATCGTGGGTGCCTGTGTGTGGTTCGAGAGCAGTGTAACCCGGATCGCAATATTACGGGTGTGACAAAGAAATACACGTAGGACCTATCGCATTGATGGCTGAGTGGTGAGCTGTACGATGGAAGAGAAACTAAGAAATTCCCGACTCCAGGACAAAGAACCAATCAGGGAAGTCAGTCGGATGTTAAAGCGCGCAAATCCTATCGTGGATCGTTTCTTGCATCCCGTCTAGACTATGCACGTCTACGTGGTCCAGGACAGCGGACACAAGGAATGAAAGAGTGATATTAAGATTGTGTTAACGACGGGGTGTATGTTTTTTTCACCGCCGGAAAGTATCTAATTGTTGGTATATTTCAGAGCCGACCGACAGCAAGGGCAGTATGCAAGGTGTATTATGATAATTTTTGCGTGTTGCCTTCTAATCACGTTAATGTCCGAAAACTTGAGACCTCAACAGAGCTAAGGATGGTCTTATGGCTGAGATCGGGTGGAACGTAGAAACAAAGCAAAATATGAAAAACAGTCGCTCGAGTGATATGAAAGTCGCTTAAGAGGTAAATCAAGATTTCGCGTTATTGTGGTGCTGAGACTCTCGCGTATATGAGTTGCTACGGCTATTGCCAACTGAAATGACGCTTCTACTATGATTCCGCAGAAGACATCTGCCGCAAGGTGTAAGCTTTGAAAACTGCACGCCCCCATGGAGTGATATTTATTACGACGTGAACTGAGGTGCGGACCGTGTACTGCGGAGACGTCCTGCCCAACGGGCAACTTCCTCTGTGGACTAAATTATTTGCAAGTTTACGCCAGCCACTACACTGCGACAGAAGCCACGACAGTGTTGCTAATGTGATCACGGGGTGTTCGTGCAAATAAGCTCGCGGTGAGCATTTTCGTTCGTGCGCAGCATACTGGCGATCCCTTATTGAAATTATTGATAGTGCACAAGACCTGAACGCGATGCGGCTTCGAGTACACTTGCGTGACCATCTCTGAGATGTGAAGTGAACTTTTTGTTGAAACATGAGCGGAGAGTCACCGAGCTGTGAGCGATTGACGTTCACGTGCTTGTGTATTTGCGGATGTCTTTTCGTCTTCACGACCGTGTTTGTGCAGGTAGGAATAACCAACATCCACTGTTTTATAATCTTTACTTCACTTTCTATGGGTTATTACTCACTCTCCCGCACGTGAAGGCAGCCATGATTGCGACCAGCTTCCCGCGTTTCTGTACGTCGTTTCTGTGTCTCTGTATAGTAAAGGAGCAGAAGACCTCCTCAATCTGTTTAGCCGACGGTCGTTATTTTACAAATACCAAATCTGAGTTCATGAATTCAAACGGGACGCTTCACCGCGAGAGATCCTTAACATGATCTCATGTGTAGTCACCCAGCAAAAAAAAAAAAAAAAAAAAAGAAAAACGGGTTAGCGTGTCGACGTTCACTAGGGTTGCAATATGGGCTTGTTGGTAATGCATCTTCAAGGGGTGTACGGTAGCGCGATTAAAAGACGGGGCAAAAGAAGACACACAGGGAAACACGTCTATGACTCGGAAAATAACGCGTTGCTCACGGTGTTACCAACCTGGTCGAACCTTCCAAAATACACATGCGGCTTGATCCATTCGGGGGCATAAACTGAAGTTTCCATTTCTGCATTACCGACTGTTTTACAGACAGCTGTAAGAGGTGACACGGTTCAACTGCCAAGTCTTAATTTGTTCAGTGGGGAACCATGAAAATATAAAGGCGTTGCTTTGTGCTTCGCGCCCATTTCAGTTTTGTTTAAACGAGCCTACAAATCTCACCCGAGGTTGCTAATAGTGTTAAAGTAAATTTAGATGTTCTTAACCCGTACATTACTGTTTCTAACTGCAACTGGAACATTTATCATCAGGTGAAGAACATTCAGCCTATAAGGAGTTAAGACCTTCACAAAGTACAAAAAGTACATGTACAGTTAGTTGACGCACGAGTTGATTTACCATAAACGTGAAATTGGGATGTCATGAGTGCCGTCACACTAAAATGAAGACTATCCCTCGATCGAATATATTTACCGCATTCTGTAAATTAAAAAAAGAAAAGAAAGGAAACAGATAAGCAGGCACTTATCTATAGCAGGCTGAATATTGCCACGTTGTAGTGACAGTGACGAACACAATAGCAAAAGAATGAACAACCCTTCCCCTACCGGAACATGGGGGTAAGCGAAGCTTGTCCTGCGTGCACCTGACCTTTGTCGCAGTTAAGTAAGGTAATGGTGGTGGATTGCTTTGGCCTCCAACTCCCTCCACTCGGGATCTTCTTCTCGTTGTTGTCGGATTGCCTGGGCTCGGGTCGCTCTAACGGCTGGATCGGCGCGCCGACGGCGAAACACTTTCACGGGCGAGTTCTCGCCGCTGCTCGTCGAAGGTTGCCAGTTCCTCGGGGGAACGCACTATGCATGGCCGTATCATCCGCTTTCCGCAAATGAACTGAACAAAAACGAAGCCGGTGCAGCGCACGTGAATTTCCTTTCCTGCCATTTCCCTCCCCGGCTGAAACGAAACGGTTCTGATTGCGCGCGCCTATGCAGCTGGAATCGTTGCTGGATTCACGCTCCGGCGTCGCGGCGCAGCTGTCAACTCATGAAACCGCCCTTTCCTGCAGCTGCTTTGTTCCGGGAGGAACTGATTTGTTTTTTCTGCGTGACCACAACGCCACCTAATCTTGTTAGCCAATACAAGCTTCACCGGAAAAAAATGTTAATCATGAAACTAACATTTTATTGGGAGAACCTGTGCCTACAAAAGCAAGTGCCACTCAAAGCACAACAATATCGGCAAGCACAGTCGGCGATAGTCGAAATCCGATCTGCAGGTCAGGCGCGTCGGCCTTTATACACGACTCGCGGAAGGTTCCAGCGTAAACGTTGGTGCTCACAAACCTTTTTGAAAGTACGACACTAGTCGCGTCGCACACGCAATCTGATTACACAAGGTTCAGCAAGAACGTAAAGAACAATAGAATCAACGATAGCATTCAAGTAAGTTGCAAATCATGCCGGTACGTCTTGCACTGAACAATAACATTAGGTAGCTAGCGGCTGAAATGGATCCCCGGGATAAAGTAGACCTGAATATGAAGCCTATAAGTTAAGCATTCGAAGACTCCGAGACATGTTCAATATTTCGTGCCACAGTCAAAGGAAAATATAGGAAATATGTCATACGGTAAAATTCATCTTGAAATCATAGCGCCGATAATGACCAAACAGGACAAAGCCATTTTAACCACCAAATGATCATTTCAGCTACATTGTTTCATGTACTATTTGCAGAAGAAAAGGCGGAATAGCTAAAGAAATCCTGAATAGGAAAGGGAAGTAAAGAAAATAAACGTGCATATTTACACGGGCTACGGTTATTAAGGAATGGATGAATCAGTTATCCCAAAACGTTTGCAAATAGGTTGTCGATGCATGTGACTCACAGTTGTGAGTCATCGCCAGTCTCGTGTTCTTCTTTTCCTTTGTCCTTGTTTGTTTTGCGCTGTTAAATTCCGAAACATGAATCACCACCAACTCGCCCAAGTTTCTCTTCTAGTATAGTTTGTCGATGGCCTCTCCAGAAAGTTTTAATTGTTGAATGAATAAAAATAAGGGCATAATAAGATCGAAGGTTTGAAAAACTGCAGTTCAGGAACATTCGTTAGCTTACAGTCCAAACCATGTAGCTACCTGCTTTTGTACACTTCACTATAAAGTTCTTGAATATAGTGTAATAGGGCACAATAAGTAAGTACGGGGTGCTATATGAGTTAGCAGGTTTGTTAAGATAAGTTCACGTAAAAAACAGCGTGACCAACGCCCTCATTGCACTTATGCTATTTCTATTGACAGCTCCCAAGATTTCGTACCTCCATCCGATGGGTCTACGATTCTCGAACTAGAGGAAGTCAGCCACTGGTCTCTGACAATACACTTAAGGAGTACAGAACTGTTAAATCCACAAGCACACAAGGGCCAAGTCATGAAGTTCAAGATCTCACGGAACGTGTGCGCAGATTCTGTCAACGTTATACCGAACAGCAGAACAAGAGGCTAGAGAAAATGAACGAGACGACAGCGGGCGCGTTGAAGTTCATTTACAAAACCTACAAGCACCTGCTCTACGCGGTAAATCCGAGCAACAACCGCAGCGTGCTGTACTGCTCGATTCCCAAGGTTGCCAACACGAGCCTAAAGACTCTCCTGTTAAGCCTGAACGAGAGCCATAGGGGCAAATACACCGATTCAACCATGCATTACTACGTCTACTCAGCCATGGGCCTTCCGTTCATGTTATACAGGAACGATGTCACCGTTAGCGATCTGGCCAACGCATTCAAGGTCATGTTCGTCCGCCACCCTTTTGAGCGTCTCGTATCCTTCTTCGAAGACAAGACGAGACGTACTGTGCCAACGGGAAAGTACTTCTATTACAAGTACTGGAACAACGCCATGGTTCGCTTCAGAGGGGTCGAGAACGTGGACACGCAGAAAGACCTCATCACGTTCGAAGAATTCGTCGACCTTCTTCTGAGCATCCACCCATCCAAGTACGACTTGCACTGGCAGCTGTACAGTGATCGTTGCGAGCCGTGCCTCGTTCCTTACGATTTCGTGGGTACCTTGGAAGACGTGCCAGTAATGTACAGTGCGCTTGGAGTGACGAATCGTTCTCAGTTGTGGGTGAACAAGGGACCCAGTGACACTAGGAATGTAGCCCTGTCATACTTTTCTCGACTGCCTAGGTCAAAAGTGGCGGCGCTGTACGGTATCTACGCTGTAGACTTCATGATGTTTGGTTATAGCGCGGAAGAGTACCTCAGCACGGTCACCGGCCCAACGGATGCATTCTAACAAGATAAATAAGCACGTGGTTTAACGCAACGATCTCGCAGTGGCCAGTCTGTTGTGTGGACAATGTGTTGTGTCCGCATGGCAGAGTTGCATGGCATTTTTCTACCTGGTCAGTAAATCAACGGTACGAATGACAACGCAGCTTCATTATAGTCAAAGGATGAAGAACGCACATATAACACACCCTATGTTTGCGCCCTAGAGTATTCGAAGATCGCGCTATATGTGTGCTGAAGCGATGAACAATATGTTCGCTTTCAATTTTATTGCCCAGGGTAGACAATGAAGAGGGATACCTCAACACGTCCAATTCATGCGTCCGCTGCCCAGTGCCTTGCTACAAGATTACGGCATGGTTTGTTTGTAGAAGCTTATGCAATACCATCATTCTGTCGTTTTCATCCCCATGAATCGCATTAAAGGCGCTATGTTATCAACTACTTTGCACTACGATGAGAAGCAACACGGCCAACCTTAAACGCAAGCGCTTCGGTTCTGAAAGGAAGATGCTTCTGGACAGCACGAGAAGAAAATGGTTTCTTCATTAACGTGCAGAACAGTTAGTTTTCGTGAAAGGACCGCGGACAGCGCGCAATAGAATATCGCGCAATCTACTCACATTTCTGCGATAAACTCGACCGATGAACTCATGGTGGCCTATGGTGACTGGTGACTGGCGTTGTTAAGTGAATAGAGTAGATACAACACACTTCTGCTAACTCCTTTAGCTTTTCCCCACCGGGTTATGCGCAGCATGTCACCTAAGGAGAGCACACATAAGTGCTGCCTAGTAAACTCAGTCATGAACGCACGGCATAATTAGAGCGATCATGACAATTATAGCCATGGATAAAACGAACTTCGCGTGGCCTGAACCCGTTGGAGATTAGGCCAGTTTCGTGGTTATGTAACAGTGAAAGGGAATGTTATGCATTGTTGAGAAACGCAATTCTACACAAGCCGCGACAATATGCATATCGATAATGAGGGAAAGATCTTGCGTTCGACTGGTAGAAGGATCATTCACATAACTAAAGGTCTTAAAAACACAAGGTAGCTCAACAATTAGGCTCCAGTGGCTACGTTTCTCGCACTGTGCAGGAATTCAGTTTTTATCAGTCTACACACCTTGTCAGCAGCCATCTATATCGTACAGAAGTACATTGTGCATCGTATTCTATTTTCTTGCTAGAGTCGCTTAGCGTACCCCCTTAGAAACGGGGTCGCTAGGCAGTTATCATATGCGCTGTCCTTTTGGAACTCGAACATGACGTTGTGAAAGTACAGCAGTCTATTCGACCATTAATGAGCATAAAGAAATGTATATAAAAAGATGTCGAATGTTAAAGGTGTTGATCACTGTCATTCGAATCACAAACATTTAGTTTGTGTTCGAAACATGCAGTCTTCGAGCGCTTATAATAACTGAATCAATGACACGCCTTGCCACCATTTTACCGGGGCAACTTCACGCAGTGCCATTAAGGAGCAGGGAAACAAACCGTTAATGCTTCAAAACAAACCATAAGAGCTGTTTCATGACTTCAGTAGTAAAGGATCAACACTGGTTGAAAACAAGCAATGTCAGAGGCTCCAGCCAACTTTCCGACAAACGGGACTTGCCTCGCCAGAGAAACAACGAGAAAAATTTACGAAGACAAGTTTACTTGCCGACACGTGGATTTCAGCCTGTCACATCTCTCGCTCGGACACTACAGGCGGCGTCCAAATCCACGCCCCACTGATGGTTGGCTCTGAGTAACAGAAACAGATCACGAAGGCTTCGCTTTCGGTAACTGCATTCGCTGGAAGCGATTAGGCAATGGTAGACACGTCATAGACGCCATGTTTTAGACATCACAAATTGTGAACTTCAGGCCTCCCTCTTTCTGTGAACCTCTATCTTGTACAACCGGAAACAAGGAGGTTAGGCAGGAATCAATTCAGATCTAAAATCAATTTTAGCTTATGCTTGTTCTTCAGCGAGGTGGTATAACATTGCGTTCACGATGAAAGAAAACAGGATTAGTTATTCCTAAACATAGTATCGTATTAGGGCCAGGTATGACATTGACTGTACAGAAAATTTTATCAAGTTTTACCCATAAGCGATAGTGAAACCCCCAAATTTATCCCAGCCTCAAAATATAGAAGAAGTGACTTACGTGGCCTTGTTTCACAGCATCCCTGCTGGGTGAAAATTAACGAGCATGCCATGTCAAAGAAAACCCATCTCACGGGCGCCAGGCATAAAGCTGTTTACGTGCTGCTTGAAATACTGCTGACTAATTGACGAGATGACATAAGCAGCTGCCTCACGCGCTAATGAAATGCCGCGTACTCAGTTTCATAGGCTCCGGAAGCTCAGTTTAAATTTAGCAGCCGTCAGCATGCAGCTATGTCAACTCGGAAGACTATTACCGACCGCGTTTATGCAACTCAGTACAAAAATAAATCAGGCAGGCAGTTAACGCTTGATGTTAAACACTTGAGCGTCGTTCCTGTCGGTGAAGGCAGTTCACAGTAATCACACAAGTGTGGCTCCTGTCGGCGAGGCATCAAATTGCTATTGTAAAAGAGCGATGAACATCGCTGCACTGTCAGCTACACAAGGTAGCCTTCTAAGTCATCGTTATGTTTTCACGGGCTTTCAACCGTCTAACGGAGCTTCTCGAGATATCTAAAGCGACAGTGTGCCGGCCACTCATGATCATGTCGAACTAGGCTTGTCAACCTGAAATTTTTGTCATAAAATGGAGAAAACAAAAGAACAAAACGAAACACATGTAGTTAAACAAAGTGCTTATTTTTTAAAGTTGGTGCGTACTCTGGAAATTAAATTCAGTGCCTACAGACGGGACAAGAGGCAAACGACACATACGAACGCTGCACCCCTATGTGTCATCTGCCTTTTGTGTCGTCTATAGGTGCTGTCTTCTGTAACTGAAAACGCAAAAGTAATAGAAGGACCTCTGGGAAATGTTTTTCTAAAAGCGTCTGACAGTGTTTTCTTTCTTTTTTTTGCGCATGCCGTTTGCGCGTATTCACATAAGGTATATAATTGTGATAGCCAGTGTTGACTTTAGGATGAGAATGATTTGAGCACGATCATAACAGATATTCCATTATAAGCTGGCAGCCGCTGAAGCACGAAATGTGGAGACTTGGAACACTCGTGTCTTGATTTAAACTCGATGAACAAGAAGTATTTGGAGAAGTAAGGTACTTGAAAGGCTAATCAACCCACAGGATGTAGCACGCAGCCCCAGTAACCAACTACGCACAAAATGCCGCCAAGGCACCGAAGACACATTAGGACGCATGTGTTAATAGCGTGGATTTGACTGTCATTGCCCAAAACTAATCGGAGATGCCTTAGAAATGCCTACATACCACAAGATCTTTATTTAGATTGATAATGACGATGCTCAAACATGTGTCGTTGGCCTTACATACGCGAAGGTTATAACGTAGTTGTTTGATTGATGAAAAACAAGGTGAACTTTATTGAAGCTCAGCCGTTTAATCCCACAGCTTCTCACGAGGCAGCAATGATGAGAGCACTCATTTCTCCTGGGTCTTGCGCACATGCCTCTTCCAGCATTTGGGCTGCAGGATATTGCGTTAGCTCAAGGAAGCGTGAGCAACGTATAACAAGCACAGGGAACCTAACTACATCAGGTTCCGATTGGATATCCCATGTTGAAATGAAAAGTGGGATTAATGGCGGTGAATTGAACACAAAGGGCTGAAAAAGAAAGGAAACACGAGAAGCTTTCGAAAATCGCCACGTCTCTTTTTGGTCACGGCCATAAACAGGAACCAGACAAAAAAAAAAGAACGTTCGTTTATAACAGATCCACGTGCCGTGAACGAAGGTCCGCAAAGTGCGCTTGTGTCAACAGGATCTCCGCCGAGCGATACCGCGCACGAAAGCGACCCGCCGTCACACAGAAGCCAAAGACAAAACAAGCGAAACGCAAAATTCATTGTGGAGAAGTACCAGCGACGAGCAGAACGAAAAACCGGGCACGGACCGGCGATTTTTTTGTAAACACCCATTCGACAAAAGCCGACACACTTTTCACCGCATGGAACGCCAGCGGCGGGACGGGCATTCATCCTTTCACGTCCTTCGTGTCACCGCATAGCGAACAACAGAGCGAGTGCTCTTGAACACGTGTCTATTGAAATATTACTCTCATGGCTCCCGTTAATATTTTATCTTTGCCATTTATCGTCTAATGATGCCCACGCGGCATTCAAGAAAGAAAGCGAGCGGCTACCACAAAAGAAAGAGAGAAACTGCTCCTCTATCGAGGGTTACGCGGGATCGTAATTGAAATCTAAAGTGGCGCATTTGTGGTCGCATGTTTGCCGAGAAAGGCTCGTTTACGCCCCAAAAAAAGCGATATCCGCGTGGATGATGCCCACTGTTTACGCGTTAATGTCATCACCTTCTCGTGACGCTTCTTATTTTCATTGTGAAGATAAACAGTGCTCGTTATAGCGTAGCTTTACAACGCACAACCAGGGGAGACGGCTCCACTGCGCCAGCTTACATTGCCTGTAAACAAGTGTTGTCGAACGTGAAGCCTCTTCAGTCGAGTGCATAAGACCACAAGAGGAATATGTTCACTCAACTTTCAATTTTCCGATCGCTTGTTCTCAGCCTTTTGCTTGAAGCAAGCTATGAAACAAAGATTGAAACATTCAACGAAAGAACGCCAAAACGAAAATAATTTTCTCGAAGTGAAGTCTTGCAGCTTCCGTGTGTGAATGGATTCTGCATTCTTCTGTAGATGTTAGACCACTCACTGTATCCTTCAACACTAATAAAGGAGTCACTGTCATTGTCGAACATACGAAAAATATCACTGTGCGCTTCCTGAAAAAAAAAGAAGGAAAACCCCACTGTGGGACACTGAAGTGAAATTATAACGAAAGGGACGAAACTACGAACACGAAAAGTGGGGAAGGCGATCCAACTGCGCCACGAGTGGCGGACATCAGGGCCACGATGGAGTACAAAAGGAGCACGCTTTGGCCGGAAAAAAGCGCTCACGCAAAGCGGGAGGAACGCAAGCGCTTCGAACGGATGTGGCGCATGTAGTGAATAACGTGATTCCAAGCTTTTTGTCGCAGATTGGATATTTTTTTACGGAGTTTATGAGGACAGGCAGAGATGCAACCGTGTTGACCACGTGGGCGACGGTTCCGCGCGCGCCCAGCAAGCTAACGCATCACATACTCTCAAAGCGCAACCGACACACGCAAGTACAAAGCCAGACACATGCACAAGCGTATGGACATGCACTAACATGTTCTACGTTCGAACCTGGCGTCCGCAGGTCTATGTATAGGTAGTTTCTCATATATTTGTTACAAGCATACCTTTTGAGTGTGAATGCGCGTTCGCAACCGAATTACACATACACGCAATCCGTCATATGACGCATTATGCTGTGCGTGCGATTATTTTGAATCTTCATTTTTGCCAGCAAGCTCGCACGCACACGAACGCCTCCCCCCCCCTTGCACACGCACAACACACAACACACACACACACACACACACACACACACACACACACACACACACAAACACACACACAACACACACACACACACACACACACACACACACACACACACACACACACACACACACACACACACACACACACACACACACACACACACACACACCTCGAAACGGTTTCATCGTGTTCGGCTAAAATGGACGGAGAGGGCACGCCGGATTTGAGCGGCTGGTGTTCGGCGTGGTGCACCTTTTTTTGCAGCCATTCGACTCGTGACCCCAATGGAGATGCGGCCACAAATGGAGGTAAGCCGCTCGACATGCATCCTGTAACATGGCGCTAGTGCGTAACCTACTTTTGACAAAACAAGTACGGTTAGTGGCGCTTATAATATTACTAGACTCCCGTAAACGCGACGCTTCTTCAGCAGGTCATATGTTTACGCTATAGGGATGGAAGTACTGCAGCTCCTGCAAGACGAGACGTCGGGTAAGCTTCCTTGGTGCGGTGCCTGACCGTAACCTACTTTTTGCTAAACAACTGCAGTTACTGACGATTCAAATAACAGAGTTTCTGAAATGCGAAATATCTGCGTCAAGTCAAGGTAAATTGTTTCTGCAACGTAAGTGCAGAAGTTTTCATTGTTTGTCCCTGAAACGCCAGTCTGTGGTTTGAAAATTTCCAACTTATGAATGTGTTTGTCAGATCTGTTCTTAGGACACTTATAAATGTTTCGATTCGACGTTTGGATATTGCGGCTCAGGTCATCACATAAGTGGTGTCAGTGTTGTCAGACACCTGAATAGTTGCTTGACAGAAGGGACAATGGTAAAATGTAAAAGATGAAGACATGATATTAAGAAATCTGAAAGCTTAGCATGGGTTTTTTGACGTAGGGAAGATTGGGGTACCGAGGAGGGGGGGGGGGGGGGTGTTAAGCACCCTGTCTTACGGTGACCGAGACATAAGTTATAGTGATGGAGTTTTTTTTAGCTGACTTTCATTATAGGACTAAAAGGATGTGTTGGTGATGACATTAAACAAGGTAGAATACGAGAATAGTGACTTTGGGGAGATGGCCGAAATGCTAGCGTTCGAGGTATCTGCTTACCAACGCTCCGCTGATACATAAATTCCCTGATCAATAAAATTGCAATTTTGGTGTCAGTGATTGCTTCCGTAGTATGCCACTTAAGCATGTTTTCAGTGATGAAGACTTTTTCTTGATACATAGATACACACATTCAGAGAAACAAACAATTTAACGACGCTTTTGAAGAAAGCTGAGTCACACATGGAGAGAGACAGGTGGTAGAGGAGAGATAGAAGCCGTTCTTGTTAAGTAATGGCTGCCGAAGACATGGCTCTACATCCTCCGGAGACCCCTTGTGCATTATGAACAGATTGTCCGAATGAACAGATTATGAGCAGAGTCTTTTCAGAATTAAAACGGAAGCGATTAAGTAAGATATTGATCCTAGATATCAAGTTGGATGCAATCTAAACTGCGTGGCAGTGTTTTAAGTATATACTAATCGGTAGCTTTCCTTAAAATTGGCTTTAATGTAATCTAGGGCGTTCTCCCGTCACCGACGACACATATGAACTGCAATTTGAATACCGCGCGAGTTGGCATGTGAATCCAGGACGTCACCAACAACATGCCAACCAATCACACGATGTTACACTATCTCTATTGGCAAAGAAGGGTGACTGTGACGGCAAGAAACAGGAAAAGCGATTATGTCTTTTACCTGTCTTCAGCCCGAAAGAGAACACTGCGCTCAGCTCTTTACGCCTCGCTATTGGCAAGAGGCGAGAAAGTGGGACAAAGATTCGCTCAACTAAAATGATTGAAAAAAGGGAACCCATTGATTTCTACTTCAATTTCGCCTTTATTTTCGCCCTATTAATACTCTCGCCCTACTGCTACTTTCGCCCTAGCTACTAACCGTTTCCAATTTCTATTGTCAGTCAGTAATTGTTCTGATGTTTTTCTTTTTTTGCAGGTGTTTCCACCGTTCAAAACTCTTGTCACTTCATTATCCCTTTGTTCGGTGGTTGCGACGGCGTTTTTCCTCGGAGGACTGAATCAGGTAAGTGTTTTTATATTGTGCGCGTAGTGCCAAGAGCGCATCAACTGTCAGTCTTAAGAGCCGTAGAGTGATAGAAGAGCTTAGTGGAAGAAACGAGAAGACGGCTTCCCAGGCTGTCGAAAAGAACCATGTCATTCGAAATTCCCTCGGGGCTTTTTGATCGATGACGAACAAAGGAGAGACGTAGCTCGGTAAAGCACCGGGCTACTGTGATTGAAGAACCCGTAGGACGCGAGTTGGATTTCGCCCAGAACAGGACAAACTTTGAAGGATTCTTTTTTTATTGGAGAGCGGTACATGCTCGGTGGCACATGCCAGACTTGCACGTGGCGAATTACATGTACATGATTACTCGCAATAAATATATCTATGGTAGCTTTATAAGTTACCGATTACTTTCTTTTTTTGATAACGCTCACCGCAATTCACTTACTTTTTTTCTGTATATTAATTACGTTGTAACCAGGTCGTTTATTGACAAAACAAGCTGTAACAAGAGACGCAGATTTAAGCACTTGAAAGCTAGAGAAAGACTTTTATTGAAATGAAGTCGGGTGGAAGTCCTTAGAATTTCGCGGCAGTTCTGCAAAACGCCTCTATGTCTGCAATTCGCATCGTCCAAAGGGACGAAAACATATAGATGGGTTGCTTTCTTGCCACAGTCAGCATGATACAGTTACACCTAGATCATCTGACCGTGGTCGGCTTGTAGATTTGCACTCGTCGTTTGAAAGTTCTTTTAAATGGCATTTATAGACGGGAACAACTGCTGCTTAATTCTTCGCTTAGTGCAGTCTAGACTCCTCTGATATAGTGAAAAGTTCATGCCATTGAACGCACGTTTCGGTCTGTCGGATACATGATTCATATACGCTTAATTTTGCTACTGTAACCAGCGAGCAGTATTTTTAGGGCTCAATTTTACGAAGCTTTGCAGATGGAATGCAGATGAAGACAATGGCCTTGCAAGACATGTCGCGCGAAAAAGCGGCAGGGGAAGATGGAATAACAGTCGATTTTTCAAGCATGAATTAGATATTATGCTTGAAAGCTTGCGACCCTTTGCACACAATGTCTCACGACATCAAATGTACCAGAGAGCTGGAAGAATGCTAACATTATACTAAACCGTTACAAGGGATACCTTAAAGAATTAGACAATTATATGTATATTAGCTTACTTTCAGTAGTGTATAAAGTATTCACCAAGATAATTTCCAATAACATCAGAGCAACACTTCAATCAACCAGCATAACAGGCTGGCTTCATTAAGAAATATTCTACCATGGATCCCTTCCATGTCATCAACCAGGTAATTGAGAAATCTGCGGAGTATAATCAACCTCGCTATAGGGCTTTCATAGAATATGAAAAGGCATTTGATTCAGTAGAGATACCAGTAGTGATGGAGGCATTGCGTAATCGAGGAGTACAAGAGGCATACAGGAATATCTCGGCAAATATCTATAAAGATTACACAGCTACCTTGGTTCTCCAAAAGAAAAGTAGAAAATTACGTGTCAACAAAGGCATCAGGGAAAGAAACAATCTCTCTAATTCTATTCACTGCATGCTTACAAGTATTTAAGGTATTAGAATGGAAAAGCTTAGGAGTGAGGGCCAACGGCGATTACCTTAGCAACCTCTGGTTTGCAGATGACATTGTGTTGTTATGCAACACTGGATGTGAATTGCAACAAATGATTCAGGACCTTAATCGAGAAAGTGCAAGAGTGGGGTTGGACATCATTATGCAGACGACAAAGGTAATACTGAATAGCCTGTCAAGAAAGCAATAATTCATCGTCGCCAGTCAGCTTCTACAGCCTGCACGCGAGTACGGTTACCTGGGTCAATTACTCACAGGGGGCACGGGTTATGAGAAGGAAATTTACAGAAGAATAACAAGGGGTTGGAGTGCATACGGGAGACATTACCAAATCCTGACTTTGAGCTTGTGTACATTCAATGCATTCTACCGGTGCTAACATATGGTGCAGAAACTTGGAGATTGGCAAAGAAGCTTGAGAACAAGTTAATGACCGCGAAAAGAGGCGATGCAACGAAAACTGTTAGGCGTAATGTTAACAGACAGGAAGAGAGCAGAGGAAAGAGGAGAAAGAAAGAGAAAAGCAGAAGGCAGGGAGGTTAACCAGGATACCGTCCGGTTGGCTACCCTACACCGGGGGAATGGGAAAGGAGAAAACAAAGATGACAGGGAGAGATAGGAGGGAACGAAAGAAGTAAATTAGCGGTGGGAGTTCGCTGACGCGTGGTGCTGTCTAATAGAAATTTCATTAATGGTCGCAGATGTTCGCACAAGCCCGTCGTCCTCAAGAAGCAAAAAAGCGCCTTCTCCGATTTATGGGCCGACGAGCGATGGGGGTGGTGTTCCAGCAGCACCTGTACAGAAAGCAGCCGTTTGTCCAGTTTGTGGAGAGCGTTAGCAAGTTCTTGTCTTTCTGGGACATATTGGGGACAGTGGCACAGCAGGTGGTCGATATTTTCTTCGGTGCCACAGACCTCGCAAGCAGCCCTCTCGGTCACTCCAATTAATGTAGAGTATGCCTTTGTGAAGGCAACTCCTAACCAAAGGCGACAGAGAAGCGCAGCTTCACGTCGAGGAAGTCCGAGTGGAGGTCGGAGTTGCAGTGAGGGTTGCAGTGAGTTTGGAGTTGCAGTGAGTTTGGCGAGTCCCACACGGTCAGTGAGAGAGTGCGTGCCAGGTGTCGAAGCTGCTTTGCGGCTTCTATGTGGATCAGAGAGTAAACGGGGAGAGCCGAGCGAAATTCTAGTTGAAATTAAGAGAAACTCGCCGTGGTGGCTTAGCGGATATGGCGGATACAGCACGAGGTTGCGGGATCAAATCTCGGCCGCTGCGGCCACATTCAGGTGGAAGCGAACACAAAAACGCCCATGTCCCGTGCATTGGGGACACGTTAAAGATCCCTTGGTGGTCAAAATGAATACGGAGTCCCACCTTACGGCGTGCCTCACTATCAAATCGAGGTTTTAGTATGTAAAACGACAGCATTAATTCATTTGTTCACATTAAGAAAAAAAAAAAATGGAGTTGGGCAGGCCATGTATGGTAGGTAGACAACCTGTGGCCCATAAGAGTTACAGCGTGGGTGCCAAGGGAAGGGAAGCGCTGTTGAGGACGATAAAAAAATTAGGTGGGGTGATGAAATAAGGAAATTTTAACGCGCAAGTTGGAATCAGCTAGTTCAAGGCTAGGAAATCGCTTGGAGAGGCCTTCGTCCTGCAGTGGACATAAAAATAGGTTGTTATTGTTGTTGATGATGATGATGATTATGATGATAATAATAATAATAATAATAATAATAATAATAATAATAATAATAATAAATATGCAGCTTCATTATAGGTTTGGCCACCTTTTCGAGGGGCTTCCTTTACAATTCCTCGTTTACGTCTAAATAGCGAATGAGTGAAGGAAGCCGGCAGGTTCGAGCTCCACCAAATGTTTGCCAGCGAATCGAAACGGCGCTTCTCCATATGGGTCGGCAGCGATGGTCAATTCAGATATTCATGTCAGAAAATCACCTTTGGATAATTTTTCAGTTTTTTCCTAGTACTACGCGAGCGCTCCCTCCTAGCCCCAGCAATAATGAAGCGCTTCCCATTATAGCAGACCTAGACGCGGACACCACAGCATCGAGTAGCTACTACGTTGTGCGCAAAGTGTTCGTACAATACGGTCAGGCCATGCAGCCAGTTCTGCTTACTGCATTTATGGGATGTTAATACAAGTTGTAAGTAAATTAACGTAAAAACAGTTGATTGCTTTTTAGTTATTACTCAGTTACATTCGTGGGGAAGTAACTGGTCACTAGGATCAATTTCAATTTTGAATGAAGTAGTTGTAATCGATCACTTTTTTCTGCAACGTGTAGAAGTTTGGCACATAGCGAGAGACCCAAACTCTCCTGAAATGGCGACACATACCCAGTGACAAACAACCAGTCCTCGAAGTTGCCGTGAAAGAGCGGATTTGCTAGTGTGGCAGATACACACTTACCGAATGGAGTGAAAGGGGCTAGATACGGACATCATACAACAAATGGGGTGAAGTTCTAAAAAATATACCAATAGTATTAACGATAAACGTGTTTCTCCACCCAGAAGACTGCAAACAATTATTTTAATGGAGGGATGGTAGCTGTAGGCACCTCATTTCTCCATTCATGTTCGGCTGATGAGGCTCAAAATCCAAAGTTCTTGCCCAGATGGTGAGCTTTGCTCGTGCAGGAACGAGTGAACACTATCCCTGACTGAGCCGACGCCAGTTGATTCTCCAACACTCCTGGCGAGGTGGCCGATTCTTTTTTCACACTGTGGTTTAACAAACGCCACAATGGCTTCGAGGAGGTTTAGTTTCAGTTAAAAACGTACAGTAAATGGGTTACAGATAATACACAGACGAGGGTCCCAAAGTGAACGACATTTTTTTTTTTTAGCTGCAACCATTTTTTTTAATTGCGTATGGCAGATAGCACAATTCTAACTCTTGATCTAAATTATTCGATGAGGCGGCCATTACTTTTATGGGAAATCAAAATGTTCAATTGAATAATTAGAGTAACTGCGCTAATTAACTTTTTAATACTCACTTTATGCCACATATTTCGACTACGAATTAAAGCCGCTGAGTTCGCAAGGCGTATCCATTTGAAATGAATTCTCTAGACAGCACCAGTTCCGAGATATTAGTTTTCAATGTGTCCGACGAAATGACTTGGAATTCCAGTAACATTTTAGAGAAAGCGTTGCTTTATGCATTGAAGTACAAACGTAACTCGAACACCAATGCATATCGACGGACGCTTTGAAAAGAATATCTTGGAACTGGTGCTGTCCAGATAATTCGTTCCAATTACGCCTTGCGAACTCGGCGGCTGCAATTCATAGATTGAAATATGTGGTGTAAATTAATTAATTAGAAAAGTAGTTTAGCGTGATTGCGTTAATTTTTCAGTTGAACCATTTGATTTTTCGTAGAAGTAATGACCGCCTCACCGAGCAATTTAGAACAAGAGTTAGAATTGTGCTATCTGCCATAGGCGATCTTTAAAATATTTGGTGCAGCTAAAGAAAGAAAAAGAAACGCCCTGTGTGATACTTTATAACACTCTTCTGTGCCTGGTATATAGCGAAAACTTTGCAAAAGCTAGCATATATTTCCCACTTTCTTGTGGTCATGGGCAAATAAGCGAATAAGATATTAAAAAATTAAACATAAAAATAAATTCGAAAATAAGATATTGAACTCCACACTCTGTGCAAATTTCATTGAGTTAGGTTTATTACTAACACAAGTAGATCTCTGAAGCCCCTCTCCCCTTAACTTAAATAAACAAACATTGCATATATTCAGAACTGATATAACAAAAGTTGATTTGGCAGACTTGGGCCTCAAGGGACGCTTACCTGAAAAGTTAAGCTTAGGCAGTCACAATAACTCTTAACGATGACTGCACTTCTATAGCATGAAGTGAAGTAAGCGAACCACCGCAATGGCAAATACGAAAGGTCTCCGTCTATAGGTGGTTTCCGCTAAACGGCATTTATGCACTTGTGCACCGAAGACATGTAAGGCTACTGGACTTTTTAGGTGCCCGGGTTAAGTTGGGGATGAATACAATTCAAACGCCCCCTTGATACGAAGTGTTCTGCATTAAAGTGTACTGCGTTAGATAATGAGTGATGATTAAAGTTTGATCATTATAAACCCAATTAAACCCTTTATAACGAGAGGTAAATTTGCCAAGGGCGCCGCCACGCCTTGTCAACTGCGTTGTAGGTGTGCTGCTGCTTCGTCGACACGTGGCTGCAGTTTCTGAACCCGCTGTTGACAGTTACACCTAGTTAAAGACTAACTGTCGGGATAATTTTTCGTGTTTAACTCTTGAGGTAAATAAGCGTTACCAAATAAGGACACGTTAGAAGAGATGACCACGATCGCTATACATTTAATGATTAATTAGCAGGTGTATACTTGTTGGTATACACCATTGGTGTATACTTGTTAATAAACATTTGACATTAAATAAACATTTGAGGGGAACATTCATGTGGAAGCTTTTGAATGCGATAATTCACGTCGACGGTCACCGTTATAGCTAACGAGAGCAACCGGAAGGGCAAACATTTGCGCAACTTTTCTTCAGGTGTGAGTCCCTTGTAGGGGTAGCCCTGCGGCATTGCAAGCTCTCTCGACGCATAATGCATTACATGTCTGTAATCTCTAATTGAAATCTTTTAAGCAAAACCTTCTGTGAGGTCTTAGGCATGATGCGCGGCCAAGGTGTGCGCATTGAAACGAAAGCGGGAAAAGCGGCCGCACACTGTGCTTTCCACGCCACATTGAAGACGCACAGGTAGTAAAAAAATTCGAGCTTTCCACTGTGACGCCCCATGTGGTTCCCGGGCGTAGCTTCCAACCGTAGAACTCTTTTCATACAATCATCTTAGTGTGCAATACGACATGGTCACTTAGCACCGGTGGTATACACTTGAAGGTATATGTTAACTTCAGTAAAATATGCTGACGTACATGTAACAAACATACTTGAGAAGAAATTGCTGCCCGTACACAGATAAGGGCGGTGTCTAGGACTAGCAAGCAACAACAAAAATGTCGAACAAAACTTCACGCGACGAGTGCCGATTCGACATGCGTTCTAGATAGTTTGCTACATCACTTGCGTGGTGATTCTCTTCGCACACAAAGCGTCTTGGCTCACGGGAAATGCTGGGGCGGCTCTTGTAGCCGCTTTTGCTGACGTTTTTACGCGAATAATTTAAGCGCGCCGCGCGGAAGGTACTAAACGAAAGCTCTGTTCGAAGAAGACAGCCATTCGCAGAACCATGCAGAAAATAAATCATGCCGAACAGTCTTCGTATGCTTTTCTCTATTCTCGATGTACTTCTGTGTCGTTCTAAGAACATTTTTGAATGATGGTTGCACAGCTATTGCTCCCGTCTCGTAAAACGTTTTTTTGACATACACTACGCGCAGTCTTAAATAGGAAGATGTAGGTACATTAGGCAGGTGAGGTTGGAGATGGCAGGCTATCGGTAAAAGCATAAAAAAATAACAGGAATTGCGACCTGTCTTTATATTAGGCATTCAATAACTGACACTGGGGAAGCGCAATTAAGGGAAATTCGCATTTGATAAACTCTCAAGTCTGCAAGATTACGTGCTTCGTAATCAACACTTGTTATTCCGAAAGAAGCGCTGCAGCCAGTTCGTAGTAAGCTTGGATTAGCTGATGAGCTGAACACTAGCAGTAAAGTGCTGCTTCTCAAAATCGAGCTCTGTTTACTTGCGAATGTTTTCAGCTTTTTCTTTCGGCAATAAATGTATGCAAGATGATGTTGGCACATCGTAGAGGCGCTAGCTTCTTCGCTTCACCAACGTGCGATGAAAGGAGAAAGAGTTTGCAAAGAATAAAGTAGTACCGTTACACGAAACACCCAATGCGGGTCCCCGCGAACAGTTCGCAAGCCGTCAAACACAAGTCAAAGGCTCACAAGCCGGGTTGCAAGTCGGAACAAAAGCCGAATGCAGTCCGTATAATAAAAGTAAAAAGGAAAAAAAAAGAAAAGAAAGAAAAGCACGCTGTGGTAGCTTAGTACCTATGGCGTTGCACTGCTATAAGTTCGAGGTTGCAGGTTCGGTTCCCGACCGCCGCGGTCAGGTTTCGATGGGGGCGAAATGCAAGAAAGCTCGTGCCTTTTTATTGAGGCATGAGATGAGATGGTGATTTCGGTACATGAACGTCCAGAATTTCTTTCTTTTATTTTTAAAGAGGAAAACCGCACAGACAACGCTTCCGTTATTATTGACATAAATCTAAATGAGGGGGGGTATCGTTGCTTGAGTATTCCTTTGTTTATAATTTATTGCTGTTCGCTTTATTGCTTTAAGAGTGCCCTTGCAATGTGAACAATTTGCTATTTTGACTTGTATGTGATAAAGCGACTTTGCTGTAGCTATCCTCTATATTGGTATATGCTATATGTTGCAAATGTACGTGGTACATACCAGACAACTAAGAGCCAAGGATTAGCGGGCGGCGTAATTGTGCGCCAACTTGTTCTGATATGATGTTCATTAAAAAAATAAATAGGCACTAGGCTTCAGTGGACCCTGCTATGCTCTTCGTCACAGGATAGCACAGAATTAAAACACGAGAAGGCACTGAACGACACTGAAAGCAGCCTAAGGAAGGAGGAAGAGTATCGCTTGCTGCAGGTGGACATGTAGCGTTGCAAAAGTTTATGGCAACTGCTCCACCCGACCGCGATTCATCGAGGGCGGTATAGGAACCGAAGCGTACCACATTCCAGCTGGTAACATAACATGATCTGCGAACACAAAAAGCTTGAACCACGGCGCAACAGGCCGTGCGCTATATATTCCTCGTATAGGGCCATATGGTTCGCAATTCAAACTCTAGACCTCTATGACGAATGAACTTTAGGAGCTGCTAAAGCACCCATCTCCTAAATATCCGTCGTCCAAGAGCATGATCAGATGCTAAGTTCTGCAGAGGAGCAAGACGCAGGATAGGGTACAAGGCACGCAGAGATTTACATAGTTCCGTAAATAAGTAAAAATGTTGAAAAGAGTCCGAGAACGCGCTATAATAACTCAGTTCGTGGAGGATAATGTATATAGACACAAAATTAAACCCAGTAGTTTACGTGCTTCTTGAAGTGTACGTTTTGAAAGAAAACAAAAGATCAAAATCAGAACATGAGCGTATCAATGACCGCAAAATCCCCCCCCCCCCCCCCATCCATCTGATCTTCAGAAAATAGTTCTTTCTGCTCAGAAGCTGAACATTTGACCTTAGGCAACCTTCAGGACGTTGTCTTTTGCGAATGACGCGCCCGGCCATGGTCCGAGAATCTGCGCTTCTAATAGCTGTCTTGAGTCCAGTCGGTTTATAGCTATCCGGCGCTGGAGGTCGCAGTGGGAACTAAGACACAGAAGATGCTCAATAGCTTTGGTCCCGCACGCTTCACACGTACTTCATGCGTCACCCATTCCACGGCGGAACGAGCAAGCTTTTGCGAATGTCACACCGACCAAGGGGCGGCAGAACAAAGTCGCCACGGCATGGCACATTCGTGATCGCTGTTGCAGCTTTAACGATGGCGCCAGTTTATGTAGGCGACACTTCGAGGAACTGGACAACGATCACTAAGTGTGCGTGATAGACTAAGCCACCATATAAATTTTCCTTGGAGAGTGGGTTCTCGATAACCTAGCGCTGGGTAGAAAACCGTAAGTTCGTCTGGTTAACCTACCTGTCTTGCTTATCGTCTCCTTTTATTGTAGTTTGCTTTGAGATTCATTTCAATAGGGTAATTTTTGTTAAAGTAATATCTATTCAAAATGTTAACGTAACGGTCGTAATGTTGTTAAATATAGGGTGAATCTCGAGTGCGAATTCATCCATAAACAGTGTTCACCAATAACACAGAGTTGAGTTCATCCGCTAAGAAATCGATGCTTTTATATTTTTTTTAATTTTTTTTCTCACGCTTTCATTTTTGTCACGCTCTTCTTCCGTCTTTACTTCCCCTTTCCCTTCCCCTAGTGCAGGATAGCAAACCGGACGTTTTAAGTCTGGTTAACCTTACTGCCTTCCTCTCATTTGCATCTCTCTCTTATATTTTGTTCAATGTTACCCATAGCCACGCTATATTTAAGTACAATGGAGTGTTTGAGAAAAAGCAGAACCGAGTGGCCCGATTCTTTTTTTAGTTAACTATATGAAGCCAACCGACAATGAAGCAAACGAGACACCTAGAGTAAATTGTTTTAGCTGAAATGTAGAAGTGATAAGGTACCTTATTTTATAATTTCTGGGTGCGGCCCGCTGCGCACTAATCGCGCGCACCGACGGACCTCAAGGAAGCTATTCATCCATTCATCCATACGATGCCATCAAGTATCGTAAGCTACCTCTCCGTATCACTTCTCCATTTCAATTAAAGCAACAATTTACCCTATGCTATCCGTGGCTTCATTGTCCGTTGGCTTCGTATAGTTAATACGGAAAGCTGCCATTTTACCTCAAGTTATTGCGTAATCATTTAATAATTTTTATTTCATGGAGGCGTGTGCGGCAATATACTCGCCAACATTTTTCAACAACGTACAATTGACTCAATATGGTTATCAGCGTCTTGGCGACAACGAATAAATAGCGCTCATTAATAGTTTTCTAAGAAACTACTGGCCAGGAATGTTTTAGATAACTTTGAGAGGAACCGGAGTAGTGATAACTGCGTAAAATGCCCATTTATTTATTTATTTATTTATTTATTTATTTATTTATTTATTTATTTGGGTGTGTGAACATTACGGGAGCAGCACGGGGTCGTGCGCTCGGTTTCCGGCCACGGCGGCTGCATTTCAATAGACACGAAATTTTAAAAATACGCCCATGTACAAAGATCTTGGTTAACGTTTGGGAATCCCACCATGTGGTGAAATTTAATCCGGTGCCCTTCGCAACGGCATCCATCACATATCCGCTGAGCTGCTAATGAACTTTAAACATCATGAATCAATTAAACAACCTCTGTATAATCGGCATATATGGTGCTGAATTCTTATGTGCTCTGCTGCATGTCCTTTTCTTGTTTCATTGGGCAGCATGCATAAAGCACGCGTAGTAAGTCATCAGCAAATTTGGAATGCCAGGTAGTAACAACGGCGTCACAAAATCGCGCAGTGACGCAGCGCAAACTAGCGTAGCGTGAAGCGCGCAGTCTCTCCTGCGCCTCGCCACCGGCGTGTTTCGCTGAACCACGTGACAGACAGCGTTCCTCCATTTAGATAAGCGCTCATTAAATACTGCACCGCTTGGGTACCGCAAGGGCCTGGGTCACGTGGAGAAAGCGGTACGCATTCAGTGCCAAGGTCAGGACGTGCTCAGGAAGCTTCGTCGCAATTCTCCTAATTACCTTTGATAATCTCGCCACAGTAGCCTTACGTGTGCAAACAGAAAGACCTTGCTTGTCATGCTTCGAAGGATTCCACCGATGCAAAAACATTCTACGGCGCTCGGGATAAAGCCGAGAAATGAAAGTTAGCGGCTTGGGCATGGAGTGGAGCACGCTTATAACGAAGAAAAATAAAGAGAAAATTTAATTCTGAGCACTACTTTGTAAGTTTACTTATCATCTAGAACGAAAAAGAAAGAGTGCTCACTGTATTTAATTTGCTAGCGATCATAAATGAGTTCTTGGTTTGGACCGGATTCTGTAGAATTGAATTCAGACTACTGCATTTGATTTTTATTTTCCCTCGGAACGTATTCTCTGGACAGCAGCAGCTCCGAGCTATTAATTTTCAAAGTGCCCGTCGGAATGAATTGGTGTTAGTTATTTTTGCGCTTCAATGCATAAAACAGAGGTGCTGAAAAACCAACTGGAACACGAATGCGTTTCGTCAGATTCTTTAAAAATTAAAATCTTGGAACTGGTTGTGTCTGGAGAAATTGTTCCAAGTGGATAAGCCGTGCGAACTCAGCGGCTATAATTCGGAGATTGAAATACGCGGCGCAAAGGAATTAATAAAAAAATTATTTAGCGTAATTACGTTAATTATTCAACTGAACATTATGATTTCTCGTAGAAGTAATGGCCGCCTCATCGAGTAATTCAGATCAAGGGTTAGCATTGTGCTATCTGCCATAGACAATCTTTAAAAAAGTTTGGTGCAGTTAAAAAAAAAAAAAGGACCCTGTATATATGAATCGGGTTTCATTCCGCCCCACACCGGAGAAATTTTAAAGGAATCTTTTTTCCCTTTCGTTGAAGAATGGCCCACACTCAGTGGCACGTAGTCAGTTAGCCATGTTGACCCGGCGGTTGGTTTTGAAACCGGTTCCCTAAGCACAGCAGCACGACGACGTATTCATTAAACCGTAGACCACCCAGTGACGCAAGCTGGCACGAAAAAGCTTATAGGTACGCGGACCGAGATACCAATATACTGGGTGAAGTTTCCAAAGGATGCGAATTGGCATTAATGAAATACAAACACAACAAATATACTTGCACCTATGATGTGCATATTTGCCAAGTATTTAGTTGTGGTGCTTGAAGAAAGCTAGGCGTTTCAAGTACATCGATTACGCCTATGCGCTTTGCAGAATACGTATTATAAGGCAAGGTTTCCTTCCGAACAGTTCGACGTCAGCACAACCTGCTAGTGGAGCCATACTTTTCTTCATATAGCTATGAAATACTTCCTACAGTGCTCAATATCTTCTGGCAAATCGTGTGGGCATCATTAAAATATTTCAAGAAGAATGGTCGCATATGCGCAGCTAAACCCCGGTTATCATGAATTTCGCACGTAGCGCGCGCGTTTTAATTTACTGTCTGCAATAACGAGAACCGAGAAGAAATACGCGAACCGCCGCAACAACATTTATCTGTCGTACGCCGCAGTGGTTTTTCCGAGTAATACGTCCCGTTATTTTTATCATTTTAGCGAGATTGTACAGCTAGGAAGCCTTTATAGGCACCCATAGGCCCTAAGCGCTTGCGTGTGCGTTCGTACACGGCCTCCAAGTTTCTCGGAGGCCATGGTTCATATATAGCGTCGCTCAGTTTATATTCAACGCGCTCATGAAATGCAGAAAACGCTTTTCGGTGAGGACGCTCGAGGTGCGTTCGCGCCGTCGACGCCGCCGTTGTCGTGCGTTCCCGCTCGATGGCGCGTGCGCAGCATGCGCGCGGAGGCTCAGAGCAAGCACCTAGAGTTCCATACAACTCTATGAGAGCAAGTGTCTCCAAACATGGCGCAGTGCGTTTGGGTGAAAAAAAAAAAAAAAAACACGCAGCAAAGCGGACGCACCGTTGACACTACGCTGGCTAGGCTGAGCCCGCGTAGCGTTCGGCCAGGGTTGTACCTTCGGCGGTTAGCATGAACGTTTCGTGCGCGCGCGCACAATAAGCCCACTCACGTTGCTGCTGGTGGGTGGGCACTGGTATGAGCAGTACCGGGCAGTGGTCTAACAATTCGCTTTGCGCTGACTATCGCCGATGCCTCCTGGCCGGTCAAACCTCGTCCCCTATCGAGCTGTAATGCCTGCGAGGCCGCCTGCCACTAGCTTGCTACTCATCCTGCCAGCGTTGCGAGACGCCTTGTAGCTGCATGCCGGGGATCTGTTCCTTCTGGTCAGCGGGAGCTGCCTTCCTTGCTATGTTGCTCCGACGCGTCGCACCCGTGTACACTCGCCAAACCGGTGGAGGTGTTTAAGCACAAACCTTGATACTGTCCGCCGGACACGCCCAACACCTTGCGCCATATGGTGCTGGAGCGCAGAAATAACCGCGAAGTACCACCGTCATCATCCTCACCAGGTGATGACAAGCAGGAAGAAGCGGATATGGAGGAAGAATCGGAAGGCCAGTGGGAGGCTCTGCTGGTGACGCAAGACCCTGACAGCCAGCTACGGTTGGTGAACAGGGCTCGGGCGGCGGCAGCGAGCCATGGCTACCTGGACTGAGGAGGCCACCCACCTTTGGGCTCAAGAAGCCTGGTCTAACAATAAAGCTTATTTCTCTCTCTCTGATACTGCTGTCAATTTTTTGCCCTTCGAGTGAAACTGCCCAGTCATTTTTTTTAAGTTTTTACTTTCCGTCTGTGAAATGTGCAAGAACGAGCAGAAATGCTATACACGCGGCTTTTCGTTCTTTTCTATAGCCTTTCGGTGCATGATGCCGGTTGATAATGCAGGCAAAACACGAAACGACTGCCGCAGAATTATTACATTGACTTGAGCTTCACAGCATCCTAATGTCACACATCGTCTTCAGCACCGAGAACGTGTGGTGGTGAAGACTACGTGCTTTCGTGTCCAGCCTGTGAACACTACAGCGAAACGGTCGAGCACATGCTCTTGCAGATTCCCGATTTTCCTTGGCTAAATACTGCTAAGCTTATTTCAGCAAACTGATGTATCTCGAATTGCGTCGAGTAAATATTTCTTAAAGGTCGTGTCTGAATTCAATACGAGGCCCACAAGGCTATACTGCAGGAATTCTTAACCACAGAACTAGATGCTTCTGTAGTTCGCACACCCTGTGTCATGGGATGTGTTAGGGTGTTCATTCCTTTTTTTTCCTTTTTTTTCCCATCTCCTGCTAAAGTGGGCGAACATGTTCCTTTCAGCAGACAACTACTAGCCTACGTCCGTTTCTCTTTTTGTGATGGGCATGCATGTTTGTACGTTCAGCGATAATGAGGCAGCAGTAGTCATGATCACAAAGGTGGAAACAGCGAATGATTTTGGAACGATCGTTTCAGTCGCGACAAATGATATATCGCTGGCGCACAATGCGAGATGAACGCACGACGTTACGTAAGGGCTAAATAATTACGTCCGTTTTAATGAAGGAACCTTCAGGTTAATGACAAAGGATTCTAGCGCACTTCAAGCAAATGATTTGTGAAATATCTTAGTTAAATCCGACTTAAGCATTTCTATTTAGAGAGCAAAAAAAAGAGAAGGCCCAATTAACGTCTATCGCTTATAGATACGCTCTCTGAATGCCCTAGAATAAGAAAGTATGATTGCATGCATCTTGCTGCTAATAACAATGGCTGAATGCTTCTTAGCTGTATGAAGTACTGTTAATTAGGTTCGTATTGAACCCTTGTTGTGCTTAGGAAGATTATATGGTTATTCACCAATTAATTACGCTTCGTGGCTCTTTCAAGCAGTGCAGTCTGAGATCTTAAATCCTAGACGGAGCTTCGCAACTTCGACATTATTATGCGTCATATAAAATAAACGGCTAAACAGTACCCAAATGCAGGCTCATCTTGGTTGGTATGATATAGAATAAATAGCGTCCCAGGAAATTAGTGCAGCTCTCATCAAGCCCATTTGTAGACATTCTTATCTGTAACTCTAAAGATTCTATAGAAAAATATAGAAGCCAATGGGCGAACACATTGTTTAGCCAAACCCAGTGTTACCGTAGAAAAGTTTCACTTATCTTATTACTGAGCTGACAATAGCATGTCGCGCAACTCTGGGAAGCTGATTGAGAGTACTTAATCAAAGTTTTAATAGCCAGATAATAAGAAGTTGCAAAAGGGCTGTTATGAGATATTTGAAAGGTTCTTCTGATTTGATTTTCAGGCAAACGTCAGGTTTTGTATGCTGTCTCAAGCGTCCTCGCTCCAGGTAAGCATTCTTGGCAGTACCGGGCACAAAGTGACTGAACACGGTACGAGCTGGTTACGCTTTCCGACTGATGAGTTTGATATGTCATGAGACAAACATAACCATCCGGGACCAAGCAACTACTCTCAGGACGCTACTCCATCCTATCCCACATCATCAATTAAGAAAACTTTTGGCATGCTCGTTGCCATATTTAACTACGCGTATACACATTTTAGTTAGGATGCATTGCTCTTGCTGAGGGTCTTGCTTGTTTTGTTCTTGCTTGCATGTCCATTACATCATAAGTACCCCCTCCTTTAATTCGCGTTACATGAGCAGGATTTTGTGACGAAAATAAGATCTTTGTGTAGAATCTAGCCAAAAAAGTATTTCAGATAGCGAAAGTTACTAAAGCAGCGCATAAAACGTAAGCATGTGTTTTATATTTCAGAGCCAATGCATTTTGTGCAACCAGCAGAAGTACAACACCGCTGTGAGTATGACACTATAACCAAATTATTTCCCTTTTTACTGGACAATCATACGGTCAATACCGTGTTCATTCCTACAGCGATTTCCCTTTCGGAAAGCTTTCCTGACACGGCCGTGTGAACTTGTGCAGGATCTTGATTAGGATTTCTGTGAAAGGAAATCATACTTTTGGACGTCTGCTGAAATTTTGTTGCCTCACAAACATTGCACTTTCGCAGCTTACAGCCGTGTTAAGTACGCTTGGGGCATGCTTTTAGCTTTCGTTCAATGGGAAAATTCTCCAAATGCAGAACGTAACCAAGAATCGAAATTAAATACCCTGACATTCTGTGCCCTAACTTAATTTAGTGTGATTGCGCTCATGAGCTTTTTTTATTATTTCAATATTCCTCCTAGTTCCTGATTACGCTGCGATGAGTTTTACACTGGCAATAAATACAAAGAAAGGAACGGGGACGCAGACCGGCGAAGCTCTTCGTCTGTCTGAGTCCTTGTTCCCTTCCTTGTGCTTTTATTTTTTTTTTTTGAAAACTCAGCGTAACATATTCGTAAACGTGTACGTTCACGAACACGAAGAATGAAGTCCTTCCATTGATTTACCTAAAGCATTCCTCCTAGTGATTTTCACAATTTCGGTGGTCAGTGAGATTTCTATGACTTACGAACACATGTTAGTCCATGCTGTCTACTTCATTCACACACTACCAGATGATGACTGCCGTAACATGAAGGTTGTCTCCTGTAGGCTGCTACATCGGGTAGCTATACCAGCAGCAGCATTTGCACACGACTGAGCGAGTTGGAGCGAGCGCTGACACATCACAATGTTCTGCTCCCACGCGACTACCTTCGGCGTCATGATGCCATACGCTTCCTGGTCCCCGAATACGAAAATGGTTCATAATAACGATAATATGGGGAATTATTTCGGGTACATTGAGGCTTGGGAGTATATTTCTTCTGGGGTTTCACATAATCCCCCCCCCCCTTCCAAAAGAAAATGATCGGTTGAAAACGTTAAGACATATTAATATCGATAGTGATGTTGATGCCTTACCGTCACTTGAAGATGTGAATGTTTGTCACTTATGCTGTAATGAATTTGTTTTCCAGCTGAATGGCTGCTTAAAGCAGGTAAGTCCCCAGCCATGCTTTCGAAATCACGGTTTTAAAATCTTATTCCTTAGCAGAAAGCGGTTTGTTCGCTTAGCGGTCGCCGAGCCTGTCCGCTAGCGAAACGATGCCGCTGACTTTAGCAGCTATTGATGGAGAGTAACCGCTTGTCTATTAACGCGCTACTGCTCACGGAATGCCGGTTTACTAGAGACATGACTGGCATTAACAACGCTGGTAGCGGCATCTTGTCACGCTTTACTAAACGACGACGAGCTAGAAACGTTCTCTTGCTACTAATTTTGTTTTCTTCCCTTTTTTTATTACACTATATTTAGAAGATGCTCAGCCATTAAAGAGTGCCGACTAGTTATTTCCACACACATCGAATATGGCAGATCAGTTCTGAGAAACCCAAATTTTCTTTTTGATTTGGTGGACTTGCCACAAGTCATATATAGAAAAGGTTTAACAAAAGGTGTCAAAAGAAACCCATATTTGGTTTCTTTTGTAGCTTCATGTTACAGACGAGTGGCTGACAATCTGCCCTTTCACCCTTCTTATATCAGATATATATATAGAAAGAATACGCCGACTCTGTAGAAAAGAAAAGTAACAAGGACCTAAAGGTCACATTTGCTGTCAGGTGACAGATACGCACTAAAAACAGTTCACGACAGAGACCACAAGAACACACTGGAACGCAAGATGATCTCACACAAACGCGGGAAGACACCTCACAAAAGAGAGTCACATAAAACGCCCTGAAACGTAAATACAGTTTACACGATACAGTCAGGAAGTCGGGTCTTAGAACGGCACATGAATTCGAGTCGCGAATACGAACACAGAATAAGGTCTAATGAGACACGGGCACTGTACGGTGGATGATATCCAGACTGTAATTCATAATTTCCAGCTACATAATCTTCCTTCCAAAAAAAGAAAAGTGTTTTGGTCGAAGGAAATTACAAACGAAGAACTGCATGTACACGTTTACGTCGCTCTCAACGGTTTACACGAACAGCTAACTACGTAAGGTCATAGCGATAACAGCTCTCTTTCCTCTCTAGTTAAACTCTGGGCCAAAAAGATGGCGCCACGAACGCTGCCACTCACGCAAACGCCTCCTGTAACCCAGTTTTCCGTAAAATTCAATACTTTTACGGAAAGGCTGCTCTTTAATATAGTAGTATAGACGCATGTGATGTGAAGCATCTAGTTGAATTCACACACCTTGTTACCCCCGTTGAGAACGTGAAAAAAGAAAAAAGAAGTTGAAAATGATGCAAGAATGTGAAACTAGCAGTGCAGGGAAGACGTCAGTGGTTCTTGTACGTAGGACCCGCCTCAGATTGCCCCGACGCTATAGGGCAGTAACACTGATTTCGGGTGTCGACAAGTGCCGGCTTTGTGCAGGGCGACTGTAGATGCTCATATTGGATTTGTTCCCGAAAAAGTCGATGGCGTCGGCACTTTATGAAAACTGGACAGAAACGCGGCTATAGTCCCTCCGACATACAAACCTGCATTGTTTTAATGCTTAGGTAGTACGGTTGCGAAAACGACAACAAAGGGAGCGTCCAGTCTTTCGTAAGCGCCTAGGCGTTGACGAGACCAACACTTTCATCTACAAGCGTGAGCCGTAATTTCAGAAAGCGGCCATTGCTTCTTCGATGACGGGCGTTGCGGCGAAAGGAAGGAAATTAAACACAAATATTTGCCGCAACATCCGAACAGCCGCGGGTGCAAAAATATTGCCCAACATCCTGAAATGCGCGAATAACAGACGCCCAGCATCTTGGTAGTTTCGTACCGACAACACTTATATAATGTCAAACGTGAACATTCGGAATCATTCCACGAAGTGAAGAATAAAGAAAAAAAATGCAAAAAAAGCCTAGAAAATTGTGCATATATTTCTGGGTGCTCGAGAATCTTTTTCCCATCTTTTCCCTCAAAATCAAAAGTGAAGAGCCAGACTACCGAACTCATCAAGAGAGGAAGGCACACGTTTTGCAATGTCGGGAAATTGCGTCCGATAAAACGTCAGCAGCAACAACAACCCTGGACGTCTCGGGCAAGCAATGCAGGCGCGAACAAGATCACAACTGCCATCCTCGAATGCAAGCGGCACGTCTCGGGCGAGAATTGCCATTTTTCGCGATAACTGCATTCCAGCAAGTAGCCCGGTTGATAAGCCGGACTACTTGCCGAAAAATAAACTCAGAAGACTTTTCCTTTTTCCTCTATACAGAAAGCTTAGCCGCCTACTTCCTGAGAACATTTACGCGCTGCACGCAATAAAACTAGTTTGGCGCGAGTAAGAAAAAAAAAGAAAAAGAGATTGCATCTGAGTTGACAACATGATTGTGAAATATTGTGTTTGCCATATTTTCGAATACTGGGAGGACCCGAAAATACAAACAGTCGGCGGAAAGTGCATCTGAAGAAAGCGTTACAAAAAATATAACAATGCAACAAAAAACTCTCCCACAGAGGATGGGCGGACGTCAGGGGAAACAGTAAAGCCGCTGAAACGAAATATCTTCAAATGAGACTCAGAAAAAAAAAAACAAAATGGGGCGAGGGGAGGGGAGTTGTGGTGGTGAAGCATTCGAGGATTGTTTGACGAGGCTGAAATGCCCGGAAGAGGAAAAGAAAATGGAACCGCCCGAGGGTGTCCAGAATGATAGGAAAACGGCCGGGCCGTATGGAGACGAGAGAAAACTGAGGGACGTGGTCGATTCACGAAAACAGGCAGTCTGGTATTTTGTGTCCCATAAGAAACTGCCCGCTGAAATGACGCCAACGGGTTGTGTACCAGCACCGAAAACTTGGAGTCGAAAAAGACATGTGCGGGAACCACGCATTTCCACCGACGTTTTCGACATACGCTTAATCTTCTAGCTTTCTCTCCAGCGTCGACCGCGTTCGGCTTGCGCTAGCGCATGCTTTTCTCCGCACCAGACAGTTTCGAAATGAAAGGAGCGGCGCCTAATGATACACCACGCGTCTCCAGTTCGAGATTTGTACTTAAATATTCGGCTCCCTTGTCCGCCTGGGTTGATCGCTTACGGGTTGCACTTTTCTTTCCTCTAAACTTTAAGTCTTCTATATTGCATTTCACGCTAATACATGCCCATAGACAGCGTCGCCGGAGACTGAGGTTCCAAATGAAGTGCGAAATAAATGTATTTGTCGCACCCTTCTTTAAGTAACATGTGTGCCAGGTAGAGCACCCTGCCGCTAGCGTGACCATTTGGTGAGCGCAAACTGCCGCAAGTGCCTTGTACTAATCAGACGCAATAAGTTTGCATTGGTCGCTGAGACCTGCGTGTGATGATGATGCCTTTTTCATCGGAAATATAACGCACCCACTCAGTGCTGAAACGCAATGCGACACGGAATATTTCACAGTGGCCACGTTTCGCAAATAATGCTTACTTGCTTAGTTAGCTGGGGTTTTAAGGTGGCCGACAGAAGCTTAACGCAAGACAATCTATTATGCTCAATGCGTTAAAGAAATATCAGCTTCGGCAGGCGAGGACGGTGAAGAATTCACACGATTGAACTTGTTGAATTCCCTCCGCGGAGTAAACACATGCGACAGAATAAATGGCAAGCCTCAGGACCGAAGATGTCGCAAACCTTCGCTTTTCATATTTTACACCAATCCTCCGTCTTACAAATTGCACTTATTCAAGCTAAAAAAAAAGTTTGCCCCCTTTGAGGTGTAACGCACCCTAACAATAATTGTCACCTGCCTTGCTTGTCTTTCCTTTCTCGCAAACTCTGCGCTCGCTACTTTCCTGTCAAGAATGCCATGTCACGCTGATAACACGTGAGGCGTTTGTGACCTGTAACTTTCGGGCACACAGCGTGTTAAAGAAAGAAAGGCAGGAAACATACATGATGATTACTGCTTAGGGATAAAATAAGCCGCAAGGGACGCAAACTTTCTTTTTTATTATCCGCGTGCCTTTCTTTTCCTTAACGCTGCGAAGCCAGGCAGAGAATACACGATATCCCAATAAAGGCGATATCAACGCCAAGGCTAATCAGACGCAACACTAAGCTTTTCGACATCGTTGCGCTTATTTTAAGTCAGCTGGAGCGGGTGCATAAATTTATGGCTGATTCACTTTCTACGTGGAGCAACATAATGTTCCTCTGAGGATACTAGCTCAAACGTGCTCTACGTGGAGTTACGAGAAATGCTCATCAACATGCTCTTCATTTTGCAGAACTCGCTGCCGGCTAATATCTCTCAAGAGGAAGCATTCTGCATTCTCGCAGCGTGCATCGACGTAAGTGCGAAATTTGTGTGGATTTTAGCTAGTTCGATAAAACATCTACCTGTATGCGTGAATCAAACGACGAAGCCTGTCGTCATCATTGGTCTTTATATATATATATATATGTATACGCATTGACATAATGTAATAGAAGAGGTTTGTGCATTTAGATGGCACCGCCTACCCCTCTCGTCGCTTGGCAATAAAAAAAATATCTTAATAAAGTTTGTTACAAAATGCGGTGCAAAAGTATCACAAAAACAGTCAGCGATACCACAAAGTTATGTACATGAGTTCAGGGACCCACAGAAGGTGAACATGTATACAGTTGCAAATGTGAACATATGTGCTTCGCATTTTTCTAGAGCACACAAAGAAGTTCCGTTTCACAAATAAACAAGTCCACTTTCATCCGTACTAACCTACCACATAAACTTTAACAAACTAACAAGCATAGACTTGTATGATACATGTATTTTTCGGTGGACACTAAAGTTTACTATAAATCTAGGATACTTGCGTTTTCTCAGAAAACCTTTAAAGCGAAAAGTGTTGTTCGCTGAAGCCTTGTTATTGGCCATGAACCTGACTATATTTTTCAGGACGAATGGTCGTCGATTTAGTAGCATTAAATCTGCTCTCAAATTCTGTCTTGGCGTTTCTAATGCCCAGATGAAAAACAAAGGCATTCTCACGCGGACATCTCTAGTTACTTCAGTATAGCGTCATCTCACTCCGCCCTAAGGCTACAAGTTTGGTAATCTCACCACCGCACTTAATCATCTGCGTAAGAACGGTCAAGCGCTGTAAAGGTCACCCACAAGCGAGTGTGTGTACTTTACAGTAACTGAGAGCTATTTCACAAAAATCACCAACAGCACCCGATCTCAGCTCTCAAGAAATCCTACGCCACTCATTGGCTGCGTATACTTTCTTTTGCCACTCATTCTGTTACTGAACAGACCACTGCCACGTGCTCTCTAGATTGCGCCACCTTGAGCTACACTTCTTCCTCTTAATATCGACTAGAGCATCAGCTGCTCCCGTTCGCTCTCTAATCCGTACTGCCTCCTCCCTGCCTCTCTAAGGTTACTCCTATAATGTCTCGTTCCATCGCTCGCTACGCTGACTTTAGCTCATTTTCGAGTTCTTGGTTATCCGCCAAGCTTCGACTTTCTAAACTACCAGTGCTTCAAGTTAGCAGGTCATGCGGCAAATTAAGCCCGTCGTTATTCACAGTGTTGTAGAGGGAGTCAGCAAGGAAGGAAGGAAGGAAAAAGTGGAGAAGGAAAGGCAGGGAGGTTAACCAGTTTATCTCAACCGGTTTGCTACCCTACACATGGGAGCGGGATGGGGGGGATGAAAGATGGGGAAGGGAGAGAGAGAGAGCATATAACACAGCACACACATCGTCAGTTAGAGTCCATCACTCTTGCGTGGTACACGACATCACTGTCACAGCCGCTTGTCCAATTCCGTCTGTTTCAAAAACCGAAGTTGACACGTATATACACAACAAGAACTGTACGACCGCGGGCGATTCCTTTTGCGAGAGTAAATTATTGTGCCACATTTACCTACGTTTTCTAAAGTTCTCGCTTCCCGCCATACCAAAAGCAGGGCACGCATTTGATCGGGGGAGGGGGCTGGTGGGTGATGTCGCATGTCGTTTTATGGCAGGTATCCTGGTACACAATTTTCTGTGGGATGGGAGGTCAATTTACCAATGCGCCCCCCCCCCCCTCCTTGCTACGCCCTTGGCTTCCTGGGAAGGGAGGCGCACGCAGGGGTAATTGGAGATCACCGATAGAAGCCTTCATTCTGCAGTGGACTTAAAATAGGGTCACGGTTCAAGAATCTCCTTTCATAAGGCGATTTTTCGTAAGAAGCGAGACGAATTTGTTGTAACAATACCTTGGTTCAGGCGAATTCATTCATCTTGACAGTTTTCTTAAAAAACGCTGAAGACGAAAACAAGATAGCACGCATACGACAGCGCCCGTCCTGGCGTACGCGTGTCGTGCGGGAACTATTAAAATTAAATTATGGGGTTTTACGTGCCAAAACCACTTTCTGATTATGAGGCACGCCGTAGTGGGGGACTCCGGAAATTTCGACCACCTGGGGTTCTTTAACGTGCACCTAAATCCAAGTGCACGGGTGTTTTCGCATTTCGCCCCCATCGAAATGCGGCCGCCGTGGCCGGGATTCGATCCCGCGACCTCGTGCTTAGCAGCCCAACACCATAGCCACTAAGCAACCACGGCGGGTAGCGGGAACTATGAAATGAGAGAAAACGCAGGGGATGTTGACTTCTTTTTATTAGTATTATTGTTGCTGAAACGTAGAAACAGTAAGGAAGAAAAAGGGGGACAATGAAGTGAGACGAATGTGTAGTAATGGGTGACGGGCAACCGACTTCGCAGAGTCCCCGGCAGACTCCGATAACGCTTGGCAAAAGGAAGCGGCGTGAAGGCGGGACCCCGGCCGAAGACGAGAACGTGGTCGACGAGCAAGTCGCCCACTTGGTGATGGAAGACTACGAGCTCGACGACGACGGGAGCTTGTGAAACTCCTGCGACATGTTGGTGCGCCCACGCGCACGCGCGCCATCGACCAATACATTCGTTTTCTAAGGGGCCAATGGGCTCTTCAAGAGGAATAAGAAGTCCTAGTAAATAAGTGCTCGCACCGAAGCTGCCATTACAAGCGGATTCATTCCGGGGGCAAAGATGAGCTTATAGACGGCAAATATCGGAAAAGAGAGAGAGAGAGTGAGAAAAAAAAAGGAATTAGCATGAACTACTTAAAATTTTCACTACTATATACCCTTAAATTCATCATCGCTTGCTTTTGAACGCAGAGACAACTTCTTTTGCAGGGGAACTAGATTCATCTTATTAGAAAAAAAAACAAAAAAACACTGAGACATTTTTGTTGTAGGAAAAGTGTTAGCAATTTGGCTACTGATGACGCGATCATCAAAATCGTAATTGAGAAAACGTCTGTATACGAAGATAAATAAATAAAAAAGCACTACAGGAAGGAAAATAAAGTAAGGCACTTGCCTTACTTTATTTTCCTTCCTGGCATAGTCCTGGCATAGTCTTAGTCCGTGCATAGACTAAGAAGAAACAAAAAAACGCAAAACAAGATTGAATTTCTGGAAATATACGGTACCACCCTTGTATACAATATATGTCAACACGATATGTTATGGTATGAAACGAGTATGAAACTGTAAATAATTTTTCGACTGGTATTCGCTTTGAGTCGCCATCTATCTTCGTCAACGTGAGGTTGGCTTGTTCACCCAAATACATGCTTGAATTTACAAATGAGCAAAGGCGCTCATAGCGCTAATAGCTGTCCAAGTAAATAGAGATGGACGCGTGGGAACATTATCGTTCACCTTTTATTGTAAGGCTCGAAGGTTTGCTTCTGCTTGAAAATTTTATAAAAACGAGGACTGCGTGCTTTTTGCACCGCCGTACATTGCCGTTAGTTACGAAATAGATGCATGGGTACATATAGATTTGTTTCAATATTTTCACGCCTCTTGCAGCGAGCACAAAAATGTGGAAGCGACAGAGTTTTTGATTCTGTCAGTTCTATTCCAGTATGCGGGGCACTGGCTGGGACACTGCAGTGAGTCAGTATCAGAAACACGCGCTTCTATTATATCAAACAAATGTGCGCGCGATGGATATCGGACGAAGGCGTATCGTGCACAGGACAAATTCTAGAATTTCGCTCGGTTCAGGCGCTCCTGCAAAGCCGTATGACCGCCGAAGGTCTCAACTCCCTGATCGCCGGATCAAACTGACAACGTGAAGTCAACCTTGTGAACTCGTAGCGCAATGCATGCTCTCGCGAAAAAACAAAAAGAAAAAACAAGGACGTTGAGTTGCTTCACTTATGGTGAATAACTAAACACGGGCAAAAATACAAAGCCAGCGGAAATGTATGCCACGGCGAGTTGAAGTGGTGTCATCTATGGCCCAGACAGTGACGCGAAAAATGAAAAAAAGCGCAAATAAAATAAATACGCATGGGAGGATGGTGTACAGTGGCGAAGAGGCGGGGGAGGGGCAGCTAGCGTGCGTTCCTGATTTACACCCCCCTTCCGTGGAAGCCATTGTCCACGCCGTAACACGTGCTATGTGCCGGGTCGAATCACATATACTCGCTCCAGTAACCACAGACACTCGCCTTCCGTTGCCGCTCCCACTTTATTACTTCTTGATATCTTCCTTTCTTTCTTTCTTCATTTCTTTCTTTCCTTCTTTCTTTCTTTCTGTCTTTCTTTCTTTCTTTCTTTCTTTCTTTCTCTTGCTTTCACTACCACAAACCAAACACACTTGTGATGGTCGAGTGTACTACGGCAACGATACACAGCGACTGTACACTGCACTTACAAACCAACCCGACTCTTTGCCGACTCTCAAACACGCTATTCGTTTTCTTGTTTTCTCTCCTTCGGACATTTTGTTCCCTTTATTGCGGCGGGCTCGCAGAGCGCGAAACCCCTGTCCCGGTCGAGATAAGAGACCAATGGTTATGTTCCCCCCGGGGTACATTGACCCCCGTGAGAGACGGGACGCGTTGGTGGCCGTCCGGGGGAGGCTGATTCCCGGTCTCTGGCGTGACCCCCTTGAATGACACTAAGAGAGAAATGCAGCCACCGATGCTGGAAAAAAGGCGAAAGCAGCTCTTACGGGACCGACCCGCACGAGGAGGGCCGTGCGAGAGCGTTGGAACCCTCGCTCGGAACCAGCCCACAGACGGACAGGCTAGTCTCGAGAGAAGAGTGGTTGTAATGGATGAAGCGAAATGGCCGTCATAAAAGCGGCTATGGCCGAATCGGACACGCGGTCTGGTCGGGACGAGGAGTGTGTGAGAGCCTGCCGAATTTTCGCCGTAAGTCGATCCGGGAGCGGCGGATGCCGAGATCGGGAATATTTCGAATCTTTCGCAAATGAGGCCACGCAGTCGTGCCCAGTCGGCCAAACGACGAGTTGCGCCATTCGGGCCACGGAAAGAAAGCGCATATATGTATATAAGCGAGCACGAGAGTTATGATCGAGAATGTCGAAGTGTCGACGTGATTTCGTACGGGGGCGTGGAATAGAGATAAGCGTGAAGCGCCGATTCGAGCTGTACGCGCTTCAGCAACACTGCGCAGTGTGATATCGGCTAATGAAACGCGATGATGCGTGCCCACTCCATAATACGCGCGCCGTGTGACGACGTTTAAAAAAAAACGATTGTTGGGAGGTTTGAAAACGCGTATGCCACTCGTATTCATTCAGTTGCCTCTATAGCACTATGTACACGGCAAAAATGGCCCATATGTGAGCCTCTGAAACTTTTCTTGCAGCACATATGCTGTATTATTGTTCATACTTCGCGCATTATTCATACTGTGACCTGGGAGTATTACCGTATGTTGAGCGTTTTGATATTGAAGAAAAAGGCAGAGGAAGCTTACAGGGTCAAGGACAACGCCGGGCACGCAAACACGCTCACGTGACCTGCGTTGCTCTTATCTTCCTCACACATCGGTTGGATATTTGTATTAATTTGCTGATTTTCTCAACTTCCTTGTTTGTTGGTGCCTTTTCGCTTTATTATTTGTTGCAGTTTTCTCTTACCGGTGCTTTGATAGCTGTAGCCCTTTTTTCCCTCTACTAGATTGGTCGCTAAATCCCATACATGTAATGCCGTCGGAAATAAAAAGAAGATATATGGCATGTCTGCACTTTTGTGCTATTTGTTTGCTTTTTCCTGGAGTAATGACATTTAATGAGCAACACGTCATAGTTGCTTAGCGGCTATCGTGTGGGGCTGCTGATCACGAGGTCGCGGGATCGAATCCCGGCCATGGTCGCGGCATTTCGATGGGGGCGAAATGCGAAAACGCGCGTGTACTTAAATTTAGGTGCACGTTAAAGAACCCCAGGTGGTCCAAATTACCGAAGTTCTGCACTACGGCGTGCCCCTTGATATAATCCCGGTTCTGGCTCATAAAACAATCGTCCACTATCAGAACTCAAAGCTTTAGGTCAGTGCTCCGAAAGAACATCCGCGTTGAAGGCCTTTCTCGCATTATTAAGGTTCCTGCGGCCTACGGGGCTTCAGGACAGACTAAGAATGCCGCCCCCTATCGCTCTATAGTGTACGCGCTTTGTCCGTGCTCGTCTCTCTATCTCCCCCTTCCACCCTCTTCCTTTTTTTATCCCCCTTAACACTTCCCCCCGTGCAGGGTAGCCAACCGGAACTACCTCTGGTTAACCTCCCTGCCTTTCTCTGCATTCTTTTCCCCCTCTCTCTTGGCTCGTAAAACGTTATAATTAGGAATGGCATTTAGCACAAAGCAGGTGATAAGGGGAGGGGGGGAAGAGCCTTAAAAGGTGAAAAAGATGACAAAATTAAAAAAGGGGAAGCAGCACAGATATTCATTAAAGAATGCTTCGAACAGTGAAAGATTGTATATATATATATATATATATATATATATATATATATATATATATATATATATATATATATATATATATATATATATATATATATATATATATTCAGGCAAGTAAAGCTTATGGCTTTCGCATAAGAACAAATATTGCAGGCATTACAATTTGTCGAACAATCGCGAATATTCACTAGGAAAAAGTTCACTTAAGAAAGCTAAATTGGCAATGTTGTGTCCCGGAGAAAGTCAAACAGAATAAACCAATGGAACAATGAAAACCGCATAGTGACGTCAGGGTAACTTGAACGCGACAAGGATATTTACTTGATTATTATAATAATTAATATGAACATCATAATCATCATTATCATCATCATCATCATCATCATCCGGTGAACATTTCTGTGCTATAAAAAGCAGGTACAGAATCCCGAAGGTAAGTTCTAACACTCTCAACTATGGGAGCTTAAGCTAAATGAGCAGCGCTACTACAACAGACCAAGAAAATGCAGTTTATCTTCCCACTTAATACCCGTTAAAGTACTTCTAGATCTTCGCACGGCCTCAGATAGGCCGGGAAGAAAGGGCTGCCGTATTTTCTCCTTTCAACCGCAATACCGCGCGCGTGCTATAAACACGACAAAAAAGAAATTAAAATAAAGCATGACGCAGCTGCAGCTGCAGATCACCTATCGAACAGCAATCTTATGACGACAGCGCACAAGTAAGTGCCATGTGTTCTCTAACAAATGATGTGTGAGCGTTTCGCAATTGTGCTTTTGTTACGTAGTCAGGTGGGGCACACCTGCCCAGTCCTGCCTGAGAGAAGCGTAACGCAAGGTACGCGGCGTCACCAAACGCTTTCACCATGGTTCAGAAGCAAGCTGAGAGAGGATGCAGACGAGGATTGAATACGCGTTGATTGGGTGCAAGACGCCCTCTTGATACATTCGCACACAAAACTATTCGTTCTTCTTTTATCATTGAGGCGTTCGTTTGGGTAAACAAACAGGCCACTTATGCTCCTCTAAGAATAACAGAGCCCGCTTTGGTTTAGCAATAGCGTAATTTCCTGATACAGCTAAACGAAATGTGTCTTTTTGGTCTCTTCATATAAACAAAAAAAGGTATCTAAATGATAGGGTCTCAATTCCGTGGCAAAACCATGATATGATTATGATGTAGGCCGTAGTGGGAAGTTCGAGGTTAATTTTAACGACCTGGCCTTCTTCAACGTGCTACAAAATTTAAGCACACGAGCATTCTTTCATTTCGCCACCGTCGAAACGCGGCCGCCGCGGTCAAGATGAAATCCACGACTTCCAGCCCAGCAGCGCAGCGCCATAGCGCCAAAACTACTGCGGCTTGTCCGTTAAACGGAGCAACCGCACGCGTATATCTATGTGCGCTAATGCAGCAGTCCAAATGCTTACTCCTCGCTTCGTAACAGAATAACAACACGATCATGGTAGTATCTGCCCAGGCGAATAGCGGTAGTGAGCAAACAAATGGTTTTGTCTTAATCACCGCCACCTGTGTCATCCGTAGGACACAGCAAACACCACAGAGAAGAGTGGCTTGCTGGGCGAGTACCAGCAACGTGAAGCAACGCCAAGCAACGTGCCCACGTCAAGACAGAGAACTTTTTTCACGCGTAATAATAACTTCCGCACGATTATACTGCTAAGAAAGGTAACAACTGTCATACCCGAATGTAGCACGAAGCTACAAGGGGCACCCACACTGCTTTCTCATAAAGAAAGCTTCAAGTTGAAAAATAAATTGCTCTGGTCCGGGATTCGAACTCGGGACCAACGCCTTACCGGGATGGTTTCTCTACCATCTGAGATAACCTTCGTTTCGAGCGGACGACAATCTTGTTCCTTTCATTAAAATTAATCAACATTGCGGGTTTCCACATACCTGATCAGCTATATTTCTAAGTTTTTCTGTATTTTGGAATAACACGAGAGCTTCAGAAAGGTGCCTCGTGCAGCTTCACATGACAGAATAACTCCGCAGACAGATGGACAGAAAGATAGAAAAGGAAGACGATAGGGGAGAAAGAAATGAATAAGAAGTGGCGACCGCGCACAGAAAACAACATTCACCGTCCAATCAAAAGCGATAGCAGTCGTACTCTGGCTGGCTTGTATGCCCTGAATAATCCCTGAATTTGTTTATGGGCCCGTATAGGTGGGTTAGAGCAAGAGAACGGTCGCTCCATCTGCTATTATAGATCCACGTAAGACTGCACGTCGCGCCAACGGATGGCGCGGCAGTCATGCTGCCGGTTTTTTCGGGCCGTGGCAACAACTTGTCCCGACAGCTACTTTAGCGTTAGGTTTATTCCTTATGAACTCGCCTTCTGCGGTGAGAGTCCCTGACGTTATTGAATCGATAAATACTCCGTTCGAAATATTGACGAACATATTAAGGGAGGCTGGAGCGTTCCTTGTCAGAGCAAGCGTTAGCTGCAGTGCGATGGCGCGTTTTGAAACTGCCGATTACCAGACTCTTACCACTGTTGCGAATCATTGACTGGCAGCAGCTACTTGCTGCAGGCCGACCTATGATTCCTCTAAGGATGCTGCCAATTGCACCATACGAGCGCCACTTAGCAAGTGGGGTAGAATTTCAAACCCATCACAGAACATCTGTGGACTTCAGCTGAGGACAAAAGAATAAAGCAATGTCGAAGAGGCATTTGACCGAGGCACCTTAGCTTAATTATCGCATGTTAAATTAAGTTTATTTAACACACCTAAACGCTGACGAACGCATCGGTACACCAAGATACAACCCTGCTATGCCACCTATTTAGGCTTATGGCGCATTCAAACCCACTTCCTTGCGAATACAGCTTTGTCAATAGAAGTTCAGCTGCGTCCCAGCGCTTGACTTCCCGGATTATATCGCTTGTCCATCGTCTTATCTCACTGTGTTTTACTTGACCGAGAAAAATTATTTGAAGCTAAACGTATACGAACGAATAAAAATTATGAACATTCCTCAGTGGTATGGAGGCGATTACGAAGTCTTCATGTATACACACAATAATTAACACCTAACTTCAGGTTTCTAAAGGTACAGTTAGTAGAAAGCTAAGCTAAGCGGCATTAGTAAATGATATTTCTAAAGTACAAAAAATACCTCTTTTACTGGGAAAGGAGACATGCATTAAGTCAGAAAAAGTGCAAAGTGTAAGTCGGCTGGTAACGCCGCTAGTTCACCGTGTCGTCATCGATTAGGACAGCATCTGCTAAGGCCCAGTTGATTTTGGGGTCACTACTAAACATAGAACACATGATATTATAAGTAGGACAAGGACTGAACCTAGCAAGTTTCGAAAACCTATACTGAGCTACAGCGCCACAAATACGAGAAAAATTGAAATCCGTGACGTCTCACTGACGTACTGGGCCGCATCCTTTTCTAGTATTGAACCTCTTACCGTAAAGTTAGCGAAAATATAGTTCTGAGAAAAAACTTAATCAGTCTAAACTAATCTCGTGTGTTTATCCAGTGTCCCTGTAATGGTGTGCTAGGATATTTTGCAGAAAGTCTAAATGAATTCAATGCGGGATAAAAGGATGGCGGATGGGGCTAGTTTATTTTTCATGGTGATAAGAGGTGTAGCGCGAAACAAGAAAAGAGGACCTGTAAGACCGAGAACAATTAGCGCCTATTGCCAAATAGAATTTATTGTGCGAAACGTCGGTTTATAGACTGACAAAAACGGCGATAAACTATAATTTAAGCAGGAATTTCACATCAGAGCACGCGACAAGCACAAGCTGATCAATGAAATGAGTGAACATGATATCACAATCGCCCGCAGGGCCTGCCGGCATTCTCAAGGAGCGCCAGCACTTTTGGCGAGAGGGCGATAAGCGGGATAAAATTTGCATGAACAGGGGTAAAGTGCCTATGACAGGCTGGCGGATGTTTCGATACGTGGGCATATATATTACATAGGTGGCCTTGTGATCCTTGACGTGTTTATTTTAACGAGTTACAAGTGTGACGTAAGGTGTTGTCACTGTTGGCGGTGATTATCGCTTGACGTAGGGACATGCCTTGAAATCTATTTATTAACCTCTTAACTACTACGCCAAGGATGACTAGGCCACCTTTGACAAAGATAGGTCTACCGCTCGAAACGTGGGATAAGTCTGTCTGAGGCACTTTACCCAAAATTAATACAACCTTTACCTCACATCTGTTGTCCCCCCCTCATCTTGAAGACGGTTTCAATAGTGTGATTCTAAAGAATTCTATGAGTCGGGTGGAGCTCATCAAATGGTGAGGTGCCACGCTATTGCGGAGTGCCGAGGGCCATCGGCAAGATGGAGAGACGAACCGTGTCTCATGCGTCAGGGCGCGTGCAATAAATCTAGATTACTCCTCCGTCAGCTTGCGCCAGGTCGGAAAAAAAGGAAGGTGGGGGCGGGGGGAGGGGGGAGGTGGGGTGCCGGCTGCTGCAAAGTAAGATCGATCCTCTCCAGCGGTCCAGCGTTCGCAAATAAAAGAAGCCGAGATCACGGGGCCGGTCCTTTACTGGCCTGGCGTATCCTTGAATTCTCACGCACGGACGCCTCCTTTATGAATTCCGGGAGGACCATGTGCTCCCCTTTACACACGCAGGAAGATGGGTGGAATTTTCACGGAACGTCAACAGACTCCTGTTGCCTTTTCTTTAGTTTGAGAAGACCCTGTCCTCAACACAAAGAAACTCGGTGAACTTTTTATCGTGTTCATCTTGTGTGTGACGTGAAAGGTAAGACGTTATTTACTTGTGACCGCTTCTCCTTATTGCGTTGGGAAATAAAGACTTATCGCGCGAAAGTGAAGTCAGGTGAAACAAACGAGCAGGATTGGTTAGAACGTGGTCATAGTTTGTTCATGACCTTGCTTGTCATGAAAAAGAGATTACGAATTTGTGTCCACATGCGAACCTCTTGATGCCCGAGAGCTTTGTTCTTTGTGACATTATACTCTACGTAAAATTGGCGTGCCTGCGCGCATACCTACATACACGTTGAGCCTTAATTAACCGCTACAGTGTTCCGCGAGCGAGAAAATGAGAAAACAAAATAAGTAGAATCCATGGAATTCATAGCGCCCACACATTGCAGTTTATGACGGTCACTATATACTTTATCAACCATATGTGGGTCCACTTCAAGTCTCTTTTGATAAATGTGCTAATGAACGAGAAACCAGGGGCTTTGAAAAGTCAAGATGAGCCGAGCCTATTTCACATCGGTTGACACTCAAAGGAAAACCTGCAGTTTTTCGTCTTGAGTCGTCTTCTGAGAAGAGCTTGGCTTGCTGTTTAGCTTAACTTTACTATGTTTTAAATAGATTTAAGTCTACGAGGAAGAAATCAGGCTGCAGGCTCTAAAGAAATTTGAATATCTCTGCACTCGACAGAAGATCGTATCCTTCGAAAATTTCCAACGCGGCCAGCGAAAATTGATCGCATTTAATAACGTTCTTCAGCAACCCGCTTGACAACAAAGAGTAAAAAAAAAAAAAAAAAATCCTCAGCGCTGTCGCAGTGCGAAGCGCACGCACGTTTGGGCATTAAACCGTATTTAATGCACCTATTTTTATGTTTCATTCTTAGCATCATCGTAAGGCTTTTCTAAAAGACATTTTTTCTTTCTTTTCATAAAATCAATTTGCTTCCAAATCGAAAATTATACAGTTCTTCGGTTAGTCCCATTGGGTTGTCAGATCGACGGTGATTGCATATCTTCTCATTGTATAAATAAATAAAAAAATTCTGGGGTTGCACGTGCCGAAACCGCGATGTAATTAATTTTTACCCCCTTGGATTTCTTTAACGTGCACCTAAATCGAAGTACTGCAGTGTTTTTCTCCCTTTCGTACTCACCCAGATGCGGTCTCCTCCGCGGCCGGAATTGAGCTTGGTAGCGCAGTGCCATAGTCTCTGGCCTACCAAGCGGCGGGTTCCGGTTAGCTGTAAAGAAAGGACTCGATAACTTCCAAAAAATCCCGTCCGTTTTAGGTTAGGGTAAAGACAGTACTAAGTTGGGCATGTTTATGAAGTAGATATACTGTTTCAACAAGGCTCGAATTAAAGTTTGATTAACATTGCAAGGACACCAGAGGGGATCTCAGAGAGAACAGGGCGTCTCTCTTTTTTCGGCGTTCGGCATAGGGCTGTTGTGCTTCTGTGTGACTATATATACAGGGCGTTCCACGTAACTTGAGCCAAACATTAAAGATATGCAAATGCTACGTAGCTGGACAAAACCAAAGTAATGTTGTTTGCCGTCGCTTGGAGATACTCAGACTATTTTTTTCATTCCGCTTAAATATATCAGGGCTAATTAATTAATCAACTTGTGAAATATTATATTGAGATGAAAAGCGTCATTGAGAAAATTATAGAGCAACACGAGAAACTCCCGATACAGCTTTCTATTGCTCGATTACCTTGGTTCTGTGCAGTTACGTTGCATAATTTTATTGTTTGGCTCAAGTTACGCGGGACACCCTGTACGTAGGGATGCTTTCTGAAAAGAAAAGTTCTTGGAAGGACAGCGATCGCTCTGCTCTCTCTTGTGTCCCTTCTGGTGTCCTTGCTCTGTTAATCAAACATTAAAGCAAGTTTTACTAACAAGCCCAATCTTACACCCTTCTTAAGGCTAGGATTCACACGTAATTTAGGCGTGAAACAACGCATGCAAGATGAAGGTTGCGCTATTAAGCAACCGCCGAATTACTCCCGCATTGTCACCCCCTCAAAGAGAGAGAGAAAGAGAGAGAAAGATCCCGTTATTGATATCCGGTTATACAGGTCGCTCGACCACCCACTGTTCTCACGCGATCCCCGCATGGAATGCCCATTTTGGCAATTGACTGGTTAACCTCCTTGCCTTCCTATATTACCCCCTCAAAGAGCGTTCTTGCGTTTAAAGGGGCATTAAATACAATGATCAGTCGTGATGCATTAGTAAATTACCGGTCTACAATACCTAAAATGCTATACTTGCCATGATAACAGGCTTGATAAGACAAGAATAGAGGGCAAAACAAAATGAACGTGACGACCCCGCTGCGAACTTCTCGGACCACAGGTCGCAGCGATATAGAACTTTCATGACATCTGCTCGGGCATAGTGTTTTTCTTTTATCCGTAAAGATGGACTGCATTTTATTTTAAAAGAATCACAAACTGAACTTAACAAGTTTCAAGTACACCTACTCTGCCACAAGGTCTAAAATAGGAGAAACGTAAAAGTACTTCGAAATCTGTGACGTCACACCAACGAACCGGCGTTGGGGGTTTCGGCGCGAAATTCAAGGAATGAAACATTGATATTCCTTTTCTTTCTTCTAATAATAAACCAAGTATTGTTAAGTTAACTAAACTCTAGTTCTGCAAGAGCATATCAAGGTTAATTGATTTAGGATGTCTATTTGTGTCCCTTTAGGAAGCCTCTCAATCGTTACATGTTTTGATCCTTGCCCGACAACAGTGGATGAAGGGGAAAGAAAGTGACACTAATAAACAAAATTACTTATGAGTGCACTTTGCAGACAATTTTCGGTATTTTAGAGCACAAAATTATGGTTCCCTTGTTCCAAGTTAGAAAAACCGTTTTAATGCTACTTATGCGATTCAAATCCTGAAAAAAATGTAATTTTTAAATTCAATATTTTTCCTACAAAGGCGCCAAATTTGTCCCTCACGTGAGCATTCGTACCTCTCAAACCAATGGCTCTATTTCATAATGCTTTAGAGTTTACGTAGGACTAATTATGACCTGTGCAATGAACTAGAATACAAACATATGATGCGTACTTGAGTTATCTATTAGAAACTAAAGACACACAGAAATCCTGGTTTTCGGCAAGACGATGCTTAGGGGAAGATAACCATAATATAAAATATTGCGAATAAAATTTAATAAACTCATTTGGTCACACGCCTTCCCATAAAATAAAAGAGGCTGCAAAGTTTAAGAGAGAGTTTGACTAAAACTCCATAAATGATAGCGTAGCACAAGCACAAGCAGCGACAGGTTTTCGTTTTGAGAAAAACAAGGATGACGATAAGTTGCAATATGTGCATGAAAGCAAAGTGCTAGATGATTAATACTCTCCAGATTTGTAACAAGACCTTCCTTCAGCGTCATCCTTGTCGTGTTTCATACGTTTATCAGCTCACGTGTTTTTTTTCTTCCAAATTATTTAGCTCCATCGGACGACTGGAAAGATGCCTTCATGAGAAGAGAGTGGCCATTTACATGGCAAGCTTTAAGGCTGAGTTAACCAGGTTCAATTCCAATTTGCCTTAAGACATCTAATGCTGTGCGGTTTCCCCTGTTAAAGTAGCAGATGGCATCAAAATGGCCAAACATAATGACTGGTAGGCTCACGCAAACAAATCCTTTAGAACCGTTTGCCAATGATGATAATTATAATTTTGATTGACATTCCGTTGAAGCGAAGGGGGTGGATGACAAATAGTATGCTAGCCTGCTTGATCTAATCAAGCTTTGCATCTGTCGCAGTCTAGCATTTTTGCGTTTCTTTCTTTGATATTTTCTTTTTTCAGTAAAGCTATCTATATATCGCAGATCCTGTTTCTGCAACGACTCCGGTTCCACCAATCTCTTCTTTCCTTTTTCTTTCTTCTATTAATACACTAACCATCTCTTGCTTATCTCGACTGCTGACCAATAAATGCCCCCATCCACTTTTGTTCCCCGAAGATCTGGACCACGGCAAACAGCTACAGTTATTGCCAAACCTGGCCATTGAAGTGTCCCTAAGGTTTTGTGAGGTTTAAGAAAATATTGTTAAAATATAGTAAAATATGATGTTTTTCATATATAATTGATGTAAGCAAAAAAAAAAATAATTAACTTGCATATCATTCTAAAAAAAAAGAAAGAAAGTAATAAAGTAAAACAAAGTTTTTTCCACTTTTGGTTTCCCCAGCAGGACGTACGCTACAACTTAGCTTGTGACTTTCGAACGACAGACGATAGAGTCAATATTCTCTCTTTCAATAGGTAGACAAGCGCGCGTAGTTGCAAGATAACGTAAACTTGAAAATATATTTTTTTGGAGAAGATTAGTATTTCAAAAGTGTACTTAGGCACCTTAAGCAAGGGCTCCGATTACATCGGAAAATAGGCGCCTGAGGGATATCTTGAGTGGTAACGCGCGAAAAAGGAAATAGTGATGATTAGTAGACAGTCACATTGAAGTCCGTAAAGAGATAAACGTACTTGTTCCGCAGAAAAAGCAGAAGAAGAAAAGGAGAGCACTGATAATCGTGTGGCTATGGTAATTGGGGAAAATATTAATGTACGATAGTTGTCGCGCGACTGATAAAAGAAAAGGCGCTGGACCAGTCTCATGATTCAAAGGCAAGCAGACGATTGTTTTCAATTCACGACGGTTACCTTACTGTCATCAATGAAAAAAAGAATGCTACAAAGAACATAAAAAACCAACATTCATTTTGTCAGAAAAGTTCCACGTGAAGTTAGATGAAGCTATCAGTCATAATTTAAAAAAAAACAAAGAAACCAAACTACTTCCAAGCAATACCTTAGGTGTTGCAAGCAACAATTTGCCGAGCTCCCGAATCTGGCTCTCGCGCCATTATTGTACTAGGTCCTTCACGTGTATATTTTAACGCTTAGCGCGCGCCTGAAGCAGCAATGTTTAAGTTCCAAGAATAGCCACACGAACGTGGTACAGGCGTGTAAAGAATTGCAAGAAGTTAACACATTAGACGCATTACAAATTGAGCAAAAAGTAACTTCTAGACAGGGATGAGTTTCGTCATGGTGGCACACCTTGCAGCCCCACGCCCTGCCCGAATAAATGCATGCAGCTTTACGGAAGCTAGAACTGGTGCCAAGAAAGCTGCATTCGCATTTGCGAAGCCGTTAGCACGTCCTGATTTATTGCCAGTTAATGTATAATTATACCCACGTAATGGTTGTGTAGCTACATCCTCATACAGAAAAGCTTAGGTAATTTAGAAGTTCTATTAACATATTTCATATCCATTTTGCGTTCATGCACATGTTTTTGTTGGTAATAATCTATTAGCATCACACAGACGATAGTCAAAAGTTATGTGCCGTAACTCCAGATTGCGTACAGACATTCTGCGTACTTAGGAACTTATGTAAACCTATTGAAACTGTGGTCTGCATACGGAGAGTATTTTTAGAAATAATCAGCCTACAGGAGTTTACTGTACATAGGCTATGTTTTTTATGGATAAATGTTTGAATACATCTAGTACACAAGCCTAAATTGTGTCGCGGTTGAGTTATCTATCACGGGGATTTAAACGGTGCTGTTACGATTGCATGCCTGCATTAACACCTGACCATTGTGATTTTCTTTGGTTGTCTATGGTAAACGCAGACATTAATTGATAACCACAACCATAATGTATTGATAACAGTGCGGTCACACGGAGGCACTTTTGTGCGCGTTTTTGGGACTCCGTTGCACTTTTGCTTACTTATGAAACAGTACTCGTGCCTGCATGTCCTGGTGCTGTCTTCTTTGCCTTTCTTCCCTCGTGTGCGGCATCGCACAAGTATTCGCGCTCTTGGACTACATTCAGTGTTTGTCAAGGCGTTATATGTGAGTTCAATTTTTATCTGCCATGAACGAAGATTAGTCGGTGTCACTAAAGAAGCAAACCTCCGTTATAAATGCAAGTGAAAAAAAAAAAAATGCTAGTAAAATTCCAAGAATTCTCCAATCACGCGTAAGCGTTATTAGGCTCGGCTGTTACTTCACTTTTGGCTTACTTGCTTTTCCAAGCTTATGCGTGTCTGCCCATCGCATTCCCGGTGCCAAAGAGTGCTTACGCATTAGTACATTTTCAGAATTGCTGTAGCATGTCTATCCTGCTTTGTTGCCGCGTTCAGTACAACTTCATTCATTGTGAATCGGACCACCTGCATTCCATCTGTGGAGGCTGGAAACCTGCTTCTCCGTCTCTGTGAATGTCTCGCTGTTCCTGGGCCGCCGTGGCTCCTTGTTCTTCATCTCCGCCATCTCCTTTTTTCCCCTTCTGTGCTGGTTCGAGTACGCAGTATTCCCTTTCTTATTTAATTTATTTCCTTTTGATGATATCACGTGAGCGCGGTGACATTTCCATTCTTTTTGTCTGTTTAAGGTTACCAATCATCTACTATTACGCTGTCATCACATTCGCCAATCAGCTATTCTATCAGTTTGTATACTTAGCAATCTCGAAACCGGCTTCTTTGTACGCATTTCAGTAACGCGGGAACGGAAGCTTTCTAAATTCTAAATTATAAAGCTACCAATCATCTTTATTTACAGTACTATAACGATTAAATACCTTAACTTAGCCAATTATGCGTTTATTTTGCAGATATACATAGTGGGACACTTTTCGCGTTACGGACACATTTTGCTGAGGTACTCGCCAAAAAATGTTTACGCCTTAAAATTGGAAGTTACTGAGACAGCAAGGTGTAGCGTTATGGGTGAAAATACGTGGGTCCGACTAACGCAGACGCGACATACATGGACGCGCCAAAATTTCTGGCACCCTCAAAGGATTTAACACGTCACGTAGGGCCTGTAACGACATCGCACAGGCGCCGATATGCTGCCCGTTAAACTTCGCGCGCCAGTGTAATGACATCAGTTTTATGTTTTGAGCACTGACTTTGCTTTGCACTTTTAGTATTTCACGGTCTGAGAAGATTTAAGATAACATGTGCTCGCGCTGCGAACGTTATGTTTCACGATATTCGTTTCCAAAATTCCGAGGAATAATTTTGTCAAGAACGTAAGACCTGGTATGAGCCACATCAGCGAGTGAATAGTGTAGCTATATAACCCGCATATACGCCATGAATGAGCATATACCATACATATGTCTAAATAAATGCGCAGCCTCACGCTGGCGATGGCGGCGAAAATTCGCTTGGAAGCGCACAGAATTGCAACCTTCATAAAATTAACGCGTGGTATAACCACGAACCATACTAACACGCAAACACTACAGTGACTTAGGAATCACGGAACACTTCTGCGATATCGAACAGTGACATTTAGCTAAATTTTCATTACGGCTGCAATTGGGACTAATTTGGTTCTACGCTGTATTCGACAAACGCGCTGTTCTGCAAAACAAATAAATAAAGAAATGAATGAATGAATGAATGAATGAATGAATGAATGAATGAATGAAAAGAGAAAGAAAAACCTAGATCAACTTCGAATGGGGTCGGAAAACACAGCACACAAAACAAGAACACCAGTTTATTTCAGACGATTTGGCGACATGCTTATATACAGTCTGGAGAAATGTTTGCGGACCACAGCACGTCCAAAAAGAAAAATTAAATTTCTTCTAGTAAAGTCGCGCAAAGTTAAATTGTCTTAATACATCAAACTTGTCGAGGAGGCACACATAGGTTGTACCACTTGATCTCAGCCTCCACGCCTAGGATGCGGAGAAAAGATAAATTTTCGCGTCATATCCATGGTTCACGGACTTTTGCTCGTGACTGTACATTCGTGTCATCGTGTTTCGCGCGTTTAGATCTCATTCTTACTGTTTTGTGCAAAACGGCGCGTTTGTACAATGCAACTAAACTTCCAACGTGGCCTCATGCATGGCTAATGCCACTGCTAGTTTCCGAGTCACTGCACAGTATTGCTGACGTACTCTTTAGATATACCCTATAGGGCCGTCAGCTAAGCGATGGTTGCAATGGCGCGCCAAAGCGGGTAGAAATTAGGGCTAGCTTGAGCAGAAGAAATAATTTATAACGCCGTGAGTTAAGGGCAACCCTCAGAGTCAAGAAAAATGAAGACAGTTCGAAGAAAGCGAGGGAGAGCTCGGAGGAGACCCCGCGTGCGTCTAGCGGTTTACTTATTTAAAGCCGCTGACGTTAGCCTTACCGAGGTCAATAACCGGACCAGTATGAGCAAGCCATATTGTTGAGCGAATCTTCATGCTTCGGCAGTAATTCTAAGCTCAGACTTTAGAGTGTGCCGTCATGACTGTCGTCATCAAGGGAAAAGAAAAAAGTGTGAAAAAGAAAACTATGTATGTGTGAGAAATAATAGATACGAACTGCGGGCTTTTCAGTTTATTACGATTAATCCGTCCTTTTCGCGCATTACGCAAACACTAATAACGTTCTTACTCCCATAAGTTGTGAATTAAATAGGCATGTAATGCTTCATTTCAATAATACGGAGACACACTACTCAAAGTTTTATTTGGTTTTCTAATCTTTCATCCTGTTGAGGTTGGGGGTGGAGGGCACTGGTAATGTGTAGGAGGCTTCAGAATGACACTTAAGCTGCATTTATTTAACACTGATAAATCGTAAAAACAAACAAAAAAGAGCAAATAATACGTCGCGTAATTTTTGCTGAAATGCTTGGCCAAGCTTTTCTAATAAATGCGCATCAGTCAGAATTGCGAAAAGTTATTTTTGCATTAAATGTGGCATTAGGCGATGCTTGAGAAAAGCAGTTGCGCCAGGTACAAATAAAAAAAGTTTAATTCTGTGGTTTTGTGTGCCAAAACCGTGATCTGATTACGAAGCACGCCATTGTGGGGGACTCCTGAATAATTTTTATAGCTTCGGGTTTTCTAAGGTGCAGCAATAAAGTACAAGTACACCAAATAAGTGTAATTATCCTTTACAAATAACTGCCACTAGAGAACTGAGTATGCCCGAGATCCTATTTTCCATAGATGGTATATTATCTCAGATGGCACATCTCAAGGTCACATAGTCAGCCGGCTTTAATGAAATTAATTCGAAGTATTTACTAAATACTAAGAATATTCCTGCAACTTGCGCGTGTCTTTTGTATTCTCAGTCTCTTTCAACAGGTCGCGTACTCGATGTCTGGAGAGTGAGAAAGGCCGTTGCCATCCATAAATCAGGTAACAAACAGTCACAGTTGAATTATCGTCCGCTCTCTTTAACTAGTATAATAATAATATTTGGGGTTTTACGTGCCAAAACCACTTTCTGATTATGAGGCACGCCGTAGTGGAGGACTCCGGAAATTTTGACCACCTGGGGTTCTTTAACGTGCACCTAAATCTAAGCACACGGGTGTTTTCGCATTTCGCCCCCATCGAAATGCGGCCGCCGTGGCCGGGATTCGATCCCGCGACCTCGTGCTCAGCAGCCCAACACCATAGCCACTGAGCAACCACGGCGGGTTTAACTAGTATGGCGTTTAAAATTCTGGAACATGTCATTTATTCACAAACCACGAACTTTCCGACTCAAACAATTTCTTTATTTCTTGAAAGCACGGTTAGCAAATGTTTGTCCTGTGAAACTAATCTAGCTAGCTTTCTTTCTTTATGATTTACATTAAACTTGGACCGTAATTACCAACTGATGCCATCTTGAATTTCGCGAAAGCTTTCGATAATGTGTCGCATCAGTTTATTATAATTAAACTTTCTGGCCTAAACATTGACCCTATTGTTCTTAACCCGATTGAAGCCTTTCTGGGTAATCACTCCCCACCGGTCTTCGTTAATGAGTACATATCCAACCCTCTCCCAGTAACATGTGGTTTCAGTAGGGGTCAGTACTGGGGTCGCTGTTGTTCCTAATATATATAAAGTATTTAATTTTACATGTGACATCTCAGAATTGTATATTGCGGACGACTGCGTCATTTATCGTAATCTCACTAACCATTCTCAGCAACAAGCCCTTCAAAATGATCTTAACTGCATTCAAGTATGGTGCGACCAGTGACTCATGACGCCTAATCCCACTAATTGTAAATCAGCATATTTATCGCGACGTCGTAACCCATTATCTTTATTTAACTAATTCGGTAACGCCAATGTGGAGAGCGTCGAAACATATAATTAGGAGTAACTTCGTCGCATAATCTAACGTGGTGCGCACATGTCCCTAATATAGTAGCATCTGCTAACAAACCTCGGCTTTCTAAAACACCATCTACATCATGCGTCTGAACACTTACAGATGCTGACTTACAAATCCATTAGCTCACCAAAGCTACAGTATGCCACGGCCACTGGAGCCTGCGTCAAGTGTATACCATATATCCAGAGTCCCTGACCAACATCTCGCTCGCTTGCCTGAGAAAAGACCCAGGGCAGCTTTCTCCAGATCAATTGCGGCTAACCGGCACTCTTTGTCTTTGAGGCACTCACCCGCAACAAGAACGCCGTCCCCTATGTGGTGCTTGAAGAAGCCTCCAGTGTACCTTGCTGTTCCAGGAATCGTGAAGAAAGCTAGCCTGACCACCTCGGCTCTCAAGCAGATCACATTGGAACTTCTGCATTGTTCATACGCTAACCGAATTCATGTTTACACGGATGGTTCCGTTTCGGAAAATTCTACGGGCGCCGTTGTTCTACCATCTCAATCGGTCGTCATCAAGTTTAAGACATCACACGTAACGACATCTACAGGCTCTGAACTGGCCGCTCTTCGCGCTGCTGTCGAATACATTGAAAAAGAACCGCCCAACAAATGGGCAATATTTTGTGACTCGAAAGCAGCCCTCCAGAGCTTGCGAAGTTTACGACGTGGCAATTATGAACAGCTGGTGTCACAAATCTACGAAACCTGCCATTGCGCTTCTGAAAGAGGACATGATATCATATTTCAGTGGCTGCCGGGACATTGTGGCATCGCTGGTAATCACCTCGCCGATGACTCCTTATACCTTTATCCAGAGTAGATGCTGCAAGAGAGCTCCGCAATCTCGCTCGCACAATCACGTTAGGTTGCTGGCATACACCACAGAACTATAAGTGTCGTTTACACAGCCTCGACCCATCACTGAAACTTACATTACCAGCGAACCTTCCACGACGTGACGCAACACTGTTGTGTCGGCTGTGGGTAGGAGTAGCATTCACCAACTCCTACAGCTATCGTATTGGAATGGCGGATTCACCAATGTGCGCTAAGTGCAAGTGTGAAGAGACCATCAGTCACCTTCTGTGCCACTGTTCTCGCTGCGATAATCAACGCGTGACTCTCCAGTGTGCCTTAAATAGACTGGATGACAGGCCATTTACGGAAGCGAAGATCTTGGGAGCCTGGCCTCACAGTTCATTGGCCCAGAAAGCAGTTCGAGCGCTTTTTCGCTACCTGAGGGTAATAGACTTGAGTGCCCGACTGTAGACATCCTACATTTAAGTTCTCTCTCTCCCTCTTTCACTCCCCATTCCCCTCCCCACGTGTAGGGTAGCAAACTGGACTCAGTCTGGTTAACCTCCCTGCCTTTCCGTCTTCCCTTCTCTCTCTCTCTCTCTTATAGTTACACACTCGAGGCAGTGCAGAATGATGCAGCCCGATTTATTCATTCATCTCGTTCGTATCGCACCAGTGCATCATCTTTGAAAGAATCATCTCTATTCACTCTCGCACTCCGTCGCCGCATCGCCACTTTAGCCCTGTTCCAGAAGTTTTATTACAGCACACGTGACCGTCCAAAGTTTATCACCCCACCAGCCTACATATCTCACCGCAGCGGTTATGTTCTTCAATATGCCCGGCCATGCAGCCGCACTGCTACATTCTCCGCTTCTTTTCTTTTTTTCCACGTATAGCATCCGATTGGAACGACCTTGACCAGCAGCATTGGCGCTATCACCTGCCCGACAATATTTCTTCGAAATGTAACAGATTACCTGTCACGCCATCAGCATGTGGTTACCGTTGTTGAATTTTTCTGCATGTCCAACCCTTACGTAATGTCCGCTAGAGGGGTCGTTAGGTAATAAAGGGAAGTGAAGTTTTTGCATGTCCCTCCCATAGAAATGCGGCCGGAGCGGCTACCCCAGATTCTAGCTCATAAATTAACATGCACACGTATTTTGGAATAGAAACGTTGTTTTCGCATAGTCAAGGCTAATTACACTTGCGTTTGTGTAAGTTTTCAACCTGTAGGACTGAGAGCGTTCGTTAGTTTTTCGATAATGTGCACTATTCTCTAAGATCTACTTTCTATGCCGGTCCTTTTTATTATTTCAAGGGAACATACTAACACCACACAATGAAAATGAGAATATGGAATGTCTTCCGAAATACACGGCCTATACAGAAGTTGCCAGTAGGTAGAGGGAGTGGTGCCTCCTGAAAGAGACGCCACGCCCACGTGTCTCGAGAATAGGGAAGAACAGGGGAGAAGAGAAGAGGAAGGCACAAAGCATAATATCAGCCGTATAAACCCTAAACCTCTGGCACATCTATTGAAAAAATAAAGCAACCACAACGGACAACGACAAATATATTGCTGTGAAGCGCGAACAAAGGATGTTTCTAAAGAAAAGAATGTATGGCATAATGCCTATTTAACAGTCCAGAGATACACGTTATCTGCCAGAGATACGACGTTTCTTCTTTTTTTTCTTTAAACCTTAATCGCCGACAAGAGGACGCGACGGTTATATAGTAAAACAAAAGACTAAGATAATCGAGAGAAAACAGGACCGGAATGTTCGCGCCGCGCCTTAATCCTGGATTTAAGGCCTCAGAGAAGAAAAATCAGGAAAGCTTGGAGGGCCGTGTTTAAGCATAAGCTGCCTTAAATTCCAGCCACTAAGCAAACAAACTGCAACAGCGGCGTTGATGTACTCCGTGTCATCAGTTTGTCATATAAGCAATGGTAAAAGAAGAAGAGGATAACAGTCGGTATTAGCACTTCCAGGAAGAAATCATCTACAGGATTATCAGCAGCGTCTAAGACTTTCTCTAAACTTGGTGCTGTGTAACGCGACATAGCCAAAGCTAGATTACGTTTCTTGCACTTAGGGAATAAGAGCTCGCTACGAGAGTTAAAACTAGGAAGAGTAGAGAACAGTGTTCATCTTCCTTACGCTTGTACCAAGTCTTACACTCGTGCTGCTCGCCTTAAGCAGAGACCAGATTCCACAAAAGCGAAGCGAATCCCTCGAGCTTACTTGAGAAGAGTTTCCTTGCTATGTTTCCGTCTGGCTTCGCTCATGCGATGAGGTCTACAAGAGAATATAGCTATTACTATAATACTTTCTGAAACAGAACCAAGCACAGCATGACGAGGAACACGATGGACGATGTACGTCATACTAACGCACCTTTACTGCTACGTGGCAGGAGGTTTATGTGGAAGTACGGTCCAGCCTTAGATGAAACACTTAGCTGCTAATGAAAGTGATACCTTTATATTTTAGCCTTTATAGAGACAAAAAGAACTACGGCTGATAGAATGCACTAAGATACAGAGTCTGCCATGATTCAAGTGTAATGATAACCAAACATAAAACATAAATCAAGTTTTTCAACAGTGCGCTACATACACTACCTTGTAGCGGCATGCAGCATTAGGGACATTTACTGATATTTATCCTAACTTCCTTTATGTTCTTTCACTTCGAAGCTGGTATATATATATATATATATATATAAACTGCAGAGGGTTTCGTCAGTCCGTCATAAGACCTTGGGGCGTGACGCCGTTCTCCAGGCGTAGTATATTTTTTTTTCTCCCCTGAAGCTTCGGCGGAGTGGCTGAGATGTAAAGCCTCCGACTGCTGCTCTGTGGAGACGGTGTTCGAATCCTGACGGGACAGTGCGTCTTTTCTTTTCCGCCATTTCTTCACGATTCCTGCGACGGACGTCTGCAGGCACTGGTACCAGCGGCAAGCATCAATACGACTGAAGCAGTGAACCCATAAGAGCCATCACTGTGATAAAAGCTAAACGGCCTCTGCGCGGGAGGTCTGCAGAAAATGTAAAGTAAACGTGGTTGCCGTTACCGAGGCCTGATTCATGCAAGCGTCGTACGCCCCGTCCCGTCAACGTCACGGCGCCGATGTCTGTCAGAAGAGAGTGTTTTCCTCAACGCTGTACATTTGAAAAAATTTGGCAAAACGCATCTCATGATTAATTCCGACTTTAATGCGATTAGCATTGAACCATTGAAGCGCCACCGCCGAAACGTGTCGTGTACAAGGCGTCTATGAAGCCGTGCTCCTCTGTCGTGCTTCCCTCTGGACACACAGCGTCATCTAGTGGGACCATCAGGAAGGCCGCACGTGACGTCATGTAGAGCAGAGGATTGTTTGCATATCATCACGCGGGTTCGATAACGCCCAGCACCGGCGAAATTTGAAAAGAAGAAGAAACATTATTAAAGAATGGTCAGGCAGCTCTTGTTGTGGTGGCCTCAGGTGGCAGCTCGAAGTCCTTGGACTTGGGCGGCATCTTCGGCTTGCCGGACGGCCCAGAGCTGGTCTTCTAGCTCCGACCTCTTGAGAGCCGCCTCCCAGCGGCGGCGACGCCGACGGTCCCCGGCATCGGGAAGAAGCGAGCTCGAGGCTTCCCGTGTATCTGAAAGGTTTTTTTTTGTCGTTCAAGAGCAGCACATAGTGCCACATACCGAGTGACCCAAGTTGGTCCGACGGTTGGATTCAAACCCGCTTCCCTCACCCCAGCAGCCTGATGCTATACCCCTTAGGCCATGGACTGACTACCCAGTGACCGAAGCCGGAGTGAAAAAGGTTAGGCGTGGACAAGCGGAGAGACGCACCCAAAACTGGGTGACATTCCTAAATTACGTTATCGCATTATGTAATTGTATGAAAAAGTCATGGCGAAGACATTTCCTGATGCTATTACCGTCGTCAGCGTCATGTTTTAAGCAGAAACCAATGAGAAAACACACTGCTGACGGATGCCGGCGTTGCACTATATGTTGCACTATTGTGTTCACGTATGTTCTGCTACCGTGAAATAGGCTTCAACTTGATGCTTGTTTGTGTGCCACTTTACTACTGCTGTGACATTTAGCTTATTGGTAATATATAAGATATATTGGTAATTAACTAATTAAAACATCTCGTCGTCACATCCAGAATATTTAATCAGTTCTCTCGAACCTGTTCAAACCCATACCGCACGCTTCATCGCCAAACATTACAGTAGGCATTTTATCCTTACTGCTATAAAGAAATCATTGTCACTCCCATCTCTTTAAGCAAGGACGATAGCTCTGCTTTGCTTACTGGGTAATATCACTCACAGTTAACACGCAACTACATTACACTTGCCCAACCAATTCGCGCATGTCGCCGCTGATATAACGCATACAGTTTCACACGCGTGTTTGGCCGCAATAACGCATTTAATAAATCGGTATTACCACCAGAAATAGCAGCTTGGAACGAACTTCAAAGCGACATGGTTGAAATTAATAACATGAAATCTTTTAGAGAAACATTTAAAAAATGATTCCGTAGTCATGGGCCCGTGTTTCATTTGTCCGATGTGACTTAGCTGCCGTCATTTTTGCTTCTTGCTTTCTACTTATATGTATACATACGCTTGCAGTTCTTTGCGAAGAGTTTCATTCAGCCACGCACTTCTGTGATCCCCCAGGGTGTTGTTCCTTGTTTGCTTGATGTTACACGGCGTGTCTTCTCAGTTGTTTGACTTGTCGGGTTAGTTATGTTCTCCTGTTCTCGCTATATGGTAATTTTCATAGCCTCCCCCCCCCCCCCCCCAACCCTCGTGCAATACAGCAGTTGGAGCCTGTGACGTATCTGTGTGCCTAAATAAATAAATAAATAAATGAATGAATGAATGAATGAATGAATGAATGAATGAATGAATGAATGAATGATACATGTTATGTGCCTTGAAATGGGCAAAAAATAAAGTGAATTTATTCAGATCAAGTTTGGTTCTGTGCAGCAAGCGCTTGCAGGGTGGCAGCCACATCAGCACGGACGAACTACTCATTGCTAACTCACATTCTAGAACCACCTTCTAGAATGCTTCCATTATTTCTCTCATGTAACAATGGAAATAGAGGTATAGCTGGGCCAGGCAGCATTGGTGGTGTAGTCGAGCAACAAACTCGATTTCACTGCAGCAATGGTGCCTACCTATGCGGAGCACTGACCACGAATCGGATAGCATTGGAAAACGACATATAGTGTTGTCTAGACGGCTAAGAAAGCACCGCACGAAACTTACTACAGAAAAAGGGAAAGTGCAAGAAAAACAGAAAAGAAGAAAAGATAACAATAAACATAGTAATTAAGCCTCATCGAACAAACCTATTCATAAACGGCAAAGCAAATGTCTGTAGTGAATAGCGAGAAGACAATATCAGTAATAAGAAGAATCAAGTCATGTCTGTGAAACTGCACTTGTAAAGCTTGCTTTCTTAAAAAAACAAGCAAGAAGCTTTAACTCACCAGGAAATGGCCAAAAGCGGGCGGGCACCAGTTCATCCAAACGAAGATAGAAGCGAAGAGTCATGTGTTCATTTCTATATTCCGTTTGGTCTTATTTGCGCGAAGTAAATAACATTACGTCAATCAAAATATTATTTGAGTAGTAATTAAGCTCAGCATCCATCAAATACAAGACCTAACAGAACTTACAAAGCGGATATTCTCGAGCAACTCGTTTTGACCAATTCAGATTTGCTGCTGTTTTGCGTATGGAGAAAGCCAGCCCCACTTGCGCAGGAGGCTGCAGCAGCTGTTGTTATGAACTAAAGAACGTTGGTGCTGACGGCTTGGAAGTCACATATACAGGCTACTACCCAAGAAGTATCACGGAACTGTATAGCTGTTGCATATGCTGCTGCGTTGCGGGAACTTTAGCTTCGCATATACCTTCTCTTCTCGCTGTGAATGAACCAGGCACGTTGTGAGGACTCGCGTAATGCTATCGAATATCCCTTTGCGATACTTAAAAAATGCCAAAGTGAAGCTGGTAGCGGGAAGTGCCAACAAATGATCCCGGACAAACGCCTTCTTTCAGTAAATCAAGCAAGACAGCCGAATCGAAGGGGTCAAAATAAGGACGAACCAAACGCAGGAGAAAACGCCGAGACTTCCTGCCGATCCACTGACCTTCACCAAGGCCACGATGGAAAACCGAATGCCCATGGATCAAAAAGAAAAAAAGAAAAAGATGAGACCCACGCAGCCCTTTTTCTATATAGAGAGACAACAGCCTGAATATAGCCCTTCCCCTTTCTCCCCTCTCTTTCTGTTTTTGTCACTTCGTCGAACCACCATCCGTTCTCCGTTCCCGCTGTCCCTGTACGCGGCGCGTGAGGAGAGGACGAGAGACAAAATGCGAGGAGAGAGTTTGGGGAGAGTTCCTCCGCATCCTCTCTTTCGATTGGTTCTCCCGGGGGCGCGCGCTCGCGCCAGCCATGCAGTTCGCGCAACCTCCCTCCCTTCGCGAGCCTCCTCTCCCCCAAGTGCTCCCCTCTCTTCCCCTTCGCCAGGCGCAGCGTCGGTCGCCCGGGTTTGAAATCGGGACCAAAACTCCTCCGTCAGTTTCCCGGACAGGACGCGTCTCTTACCACCGTTTTCGCTTCTGCCGGCCCGCGCGCGCTTCGTCCGTTATGCCGTGCTGACAGCGACTGTGAAAGAGGAGGAGCGTGAGAGAGAAAAAAAGGACGCAGTAGTGGCTTTCCCACATCACAGTATCTCGGCCTCCGGTCGCTGCCACTCGGTTAAAGACCATGGCCTACGACATGGACACCAGTTCCTCTTCGGAATTGTCCGCGGCGGCCGAGTGGCCGTCGAGAAACTGGACCGGTGCTGGCGGCGGTGACAACAGCTCGCCGCTCTACCTCTCGGAAGGCGAGGAGGAGGAGCCGCTGACCACAGTGGTCGCCATGACCGTCGTGTACGCAGTCATCCTGGTCACCGGCGTGACGGGCAACGTCTGCACGTGCATCGTGATCGCGCGAAACCGGTACATGCACACGGCGACCAACTTCTACCTGTTCAGCCTGTCCGTGTCCGACCTGCTGCTCCTGCTGCTGGGCCTGCCGCAGGAGATGTACCAGCTGTGGCGAAAGTACCCGTACGCCTTCGGCGAGGCCTTCTGCGTGCTCCGGGGCTTGACCTCGGAGATGTCCACCAACGCCTCGATACTGACCATCACGGCGTTCACGGTGGAGCGCTACGTGGCCATCTGCCACCCGCTCAGGGCGCACACCATGTCTCAGCTGCCGCGGGCCATCCGCTCCATAGTGGGGATATGGATCGTGGCCGGGGCGTTCGCCGTGCCGCTGGCGCTTCAGTTCGGCATCGTGTACCAGCGCACCGCGGACGGGTCGGGCTTCCTGCCCGAGACGGCAGCGTGCATGCTCAAGCGGCCCGTGGAGCACGCGTTCACCGTGTCCACGGTGCTCTTCTTTGTTCTGCCCATCAGTGTGATATCGGTGCTGTACATCCTCATCGGGCTGCAGCTCCGCCGCTCCAACGCGGCCACGCGGCGCGACTGCTCGCCGGATATGAACGGCAAGAGCCACCACCCGAGGAGTAGCGCCATGGTCCCCATGCGCACGCCACGGCAGTCCGGAGGGGGCTCCAAGCGCGCCGTCGTCAAGATGCTAGGTGGGTCAAGTGCGCTCTCGCTTCTTTCTGACACCGTTGTCGCTTCTAGCTGCCTTGAAGTGTCCTTCGGTGTTATTTTAGCAGCATCGGAAGTGCATGGCGAATTCTGGATGGCGGCAGGAAACAAGGGAGAAGGGGAGAGGAGGTGTCGGGAAGCGGGTACTTGCATACCACCGCTTCCCCTCACTGGCTGCCATTTCGAAGTTTAGATGAGAGCCGCCTCTCTCCCGCTCTAGCCTCCTCTATCCGCAGCCTCACGCCCATTCTTCCATGTTTTCTGTCAGTTTGCCTCGAGTTAGTCGTCGCAAGTTCGCTTACACTTTCCACGCTCGCCTCGTACTGTTCCTTGCTGGAATGAATAATATACTCCTCTCACTAGCAGCTGCCTGAGGTATTTTCTATTGTGACCGATGTTTTCTGCACCATAAGCAGGACTGAAGGTATTCGGTGTTCTTCTCACTTGATTATGTTATTGCTTTCTTTGCCTACAATCTTTTGGGGAAGTTCAAACTTTCCTCGGTGCCTTTATAGGAGGAGTTTCTTATTTCGTTCTGCAATTGCGCTGGCCGTAAACACGAGAATAAGTGTACACCATTTGCTGTTGATAACATTACTTTTGATTTATATTTGAATTTGTGTCATGAGTGAATGCTCAAAACTGGCTCCACAGCATGAGCCACTTGCAAAGATAGCTGCGATGTCTTCGTCGATGAGTGTGAAGCGTAATATCACCCTTGGAAGCAGTAGACACACCGACGAAGTTTGAGTTAAAGTTTTTTATTGGCTTCCTTGGCGTCACTGCTTGCGACTTTTCTTGACTGTCGTTCTTTATATAAAAAGTTTTCGAGTGCAGTTCTCATTCATTTTTTAAATTTTGCGCTGGGTATTGCGCTTTACTCGTCTCATTAAGGGAAAGTTGTATGAACATTGTCTCATCGATATGATTTCGCGGGCAATATGGAGAGATAACTGCGCAACATCATTTGCGTTGAAATACGTCGTTTGCCGTTATCGAATGAAAGCTACTTTAGTTTTCATAATGTTGCCGCTTTTAGTTTGGTTTTCTGTAGTAGTGTTTCTATGTAGAGCACTAATCACTCCTATAAGAGAACTTTGGACGCCCTCTATGCAGACGTCCTCTTTGGACAACTGGAAGTGTTTATCCGTTATCTGTATGCCGCCCTATGGCTGCCTACGCAAACTAAATTATTAGCTTTACTTTGCGCCACAAGGGAAGTGAGAAGGGTAAGTACTTCGTTCATTTTTCTTTCTTTTGTAAAAGTGATTTTTTTTTTAGTGTATGATACTGCATGCCACACTCTATGTGTACACTGGTTAATCCCCCGCGGGAATGGATTGCATACGGGATTCTGTTCAGACGCGAATACCTATCAACTTGTCCAACCTTTTGTGCTTCCGATACAGGCAAACAAAGAAAAGATGAAAATGATAGGTGATACAAACAAACCAAGGGATCGTATGACACCAAGAGAAAGCATGAGGGATATTTACAAAAGGTCATATTGAACCATTACTTCAAGGTTTACCAGAGCGACGCACGGAACCAATTTCCCGCGTTTCCGCGACTTTCTGCTTCGTCACAAGCCACCCTATTGCACTGCAACTGAATTTTATAAAACTGATCGAAACGACTGCATTATGTAGCTCTGCAGTTTTATTTGCTTACCGACAGCGCTTTTTCGTTCTCGCTGGAAAATCATGTTAGCATATAGTTTGTGTTTTGTTCGACAATGCTTTTGAAGCGTAGAAATGGTTAACAGGTACAGTTCTACAATGCCTGCAATCTACGTTTTCGGGAACATTTTCACGAACCGGGACTATCTTTATGCACAGCATGCTGCCTATAAAGCAGCGCTACGGGATAATTGAAAACCTTGGGGGAGAATGCTGCTTTGAAACGAACGATATTATAACCCGGATTTTCGCCGTTTATATATTGAGTTGTGTTGATCTGTACTTTTCCTAGTCGCAGCTTAGCAGGCTGGGAAAAGTCTGACGGCTGTGTCCTAGTTAACTATATAGCACAGTGTAAAGCATCTGCTGATGGTATGTACTTTAATGTCTATTCGTTGAAGCATTGTATGCTTCAACAAATGCATGGTACAAAAATGAGCGAATGTGTTAATACAAATGTATAAATAAATAAATAAATAAATAAATAAATAAATAAATAAATAATCAAGCAGGAGGGTCTTGTTAGAAGTTCTCCAAGCGTCCGTAAGAAAACATCTTGTTTCTGATAAATGTGGTTGGGCTGGCACACCAAGCGCCACACGGGCAAATAACAACGAACTGTAGAGTTCTTTAACTTTGTCGCACCCACATAAATACAGCTCTCGAACTTTAGTTCGGCGCGCTTGAAGCTATGGTGTTCGCGTGCACCCAAATTATCACGAATTTCTTTTTTTTTCAATTCTTCAGTATCAGTAGAAGTCCGTAAATTTGTATTTCTACAGTGATTGCCGAAACTGTTGTACCTGAGTAATGCAGTGCACCCACTGCAGACGCGAGCGCCCTTAATTACCCGAGCACCGGTGCTGTCGTCACGAAAGGTGATAAGTTGCGCTATAGTTGATTCACACTGCAGGTTTCGTTGTAGCCCGCTCACCTTTCCCAATTTCCCCACCGTCTCATCGACACATTCGGAAGCACGCACCCAGCCGATATCGCCGCTGCGCTTTGGGCGTCAATATAGGAACGTTGGCCACATTACGACACCGAAGAGACCTATACAAAACACGGCGACCAGACGTACACACATGAGCGATGCAATGACGTTCCAGACGTGGTGACGTAACTTTCGGCGGTCGGGTCGGCAGAATGCGTTCCCACCTCCCTAGGGCGTCTACGTGTGGCTGGTGTAAGGTCAGAGACATTTGATTATTTCCATGATGTCGTCTAGCAATCAAAGGGAAAAAAATAAACGCCGCAGGGCAAACATTTGAATTGAGAGGAAAAAAAGAATGACGAGTCATTGAAGAGATAAAGAATAATTGAATGAAACTCGGCTACGGAATTTTAGTCTTCACATTTTTATTTTACCTCTGCCTCGGCACGAATTTGTGACTTACGCTCGGTCAGACGCAAGACGCTTTTTGCGGGGGCACGGCAGATTTACGATTCAATTACATAAATGGCGTTACCTATGGTCGCTATCTATATATTTATTTGGTTTTCCTTTTTTTTTCCTCTTTCTACCGTTCGTGAGGCGGGCGCGGCCACAATAGTAGTACGATGACCCGTCGTGTCATCAGTAATAAGCCACCAGAATTGGTGGACACACACAACAACAAGAATTAATATCAGCAACGTCCAATACTGCGGCATTCAGCTGTGATCAGTTCAACGACATTTCTCTCAAAACACGCACAATTAAACTGTCAAGATGCCGTACGACTACAACCGCCTCATAAGGTATATGTGGCTTGACAGTTCATTCATGGACCAACTGATCTACGCAGACAGAGTTAAAAGGCACGACCTTACAAGGCATAGCGCATACCTCCAACTTCATTATTTGGAGTAAGCAAACTATACACGGGGGAACTTACGAAACGTTTTACCGTAGAAATCAGACAACAACGAAAGTTCATTTCTTTTTTTTTTTTTTTTTGAAAGTCACTTTTTCTCATGTTATGTATCTACGCGACAAAAGTTCATTGTCGGTATATTCGGTGGTACTGTATTTATAGTCAAGTGCTTAGGGACAAGACCAAGCATTCCTTATGCATAATTGTCGTATTATACATATTTCGTTTTCTTCCTCCTTGTTCTTCCTCATATGTGTATGTTCTACTTTTATCTTAAATTATTAGTATAAGCATTAGCTTATACAGAATGGCAAAATTTAGTTGTCGGCCGTTTCTTTCCCCATTCTTGTACTTCGCGGTGATTGATTTATACATATGACTATTTACTTATTGTCCTGCTTTCGTGCCTACACTGTAGTGTAACTCATTCCTTGAAATACTTGCTAGCCTCCTTCGTGGCATACTTTCCCCTGTCTTTCTTTGGTATTTAATTGTACTCAATCGTAATTGCTGCTCTGACATGAGCTATCGCAATGCGCGAATAATAATTAAACTAAGTTTATTATTTTCTTGTATATTTCTTTGTCACGAATAGTGCCTGTTTACGTCTATGTAATCGTACTTACCCCCCCCCCCTTCCTGGAGTCCTCTAAGAAATGAACTAAAATAAAATAAACAAATAAAAAGCACCACGGATACGTAATAGGGTTTTGTTTATATGTACACACACGCCCACACACACACCACACACAAACATATACACGGGCTGCTGTACAGATACAGAGATTTTGGTAGATTGATTGATTGATTGAAAACTTTATTGTTCCACCGAGCTGGGGTGCCCGCCTCTTAACCTACACGTAGGTAGGGGGGGAGGACGAAGCAGTCCCCGCGCGTTGAGGACAGGGAGTCTTCACGGCCTCAACGGCCAGGCGGATTGCTCGACGCTGGTCGTCTTCAGCCTCGCTCTGGAGCAAGGCCTCCCAGGCTTCTCTACTGTCAATGTTTACCTTGGCCCCTGGGGAGCCAGCACACTCCCATATTATATGGTCTAGGGTACCTTTTCGCTTACAAATTTTGCAGAGGGCGTCGTTATAGTCCCTCGTCGGTAGAGTCTACCTCGGTTACGTCATGTCTCAATATTATACAGCGTGCCAATGTAAACCCGCATATGCAGATCGAGAGCGGTGCCCCGAGTCAATACGAGTAGACACCTGCAGCGTCCAGACAATTCAACTGCGCCGCACAGAGCTTTAAAAAGACAATACGCTTGTGTAGAACAGCCCGAGGCCGGCGCAAGAAAACTCTACCATATTTTCCTTCTATTTGAAACAACCGGTTGAGCTTCATTCAAAGCCTTACACGCTCTCCAGCGATCAATCAATAACTTCTATTTTAGTTGACATCCACGTTCGCTGAGGCGTAAGGCACTCCTGTGGGAGCATGCGCGCGCTATTCGCTCAACTGTACAGCACTTAGCAAATTGCCCCTACAGCTGCGCTGGGTTGCAAGCCACGCGCCAACGCACGCATTTTTCGTATACGTTCAGTTCGAGCCTTGTAATCTAAGGCCGAATCTCGTCTCCCTGCCATCGTTCGACGAGAACAGAAGACATGCCTCTGCAATTTCAAGCCCTTGCATAAACGTACACACTTGAGCTTGTAAAGATTGTTCCGTTTTAAGGCTTACAAGCGAGAACTGCTATCTTGCTGGGAGTCCTCAAAGATGCTCCTGTCACAACAACAGTGCGTTGAACCGTGAAACTTCACTGCGCAACCGGTGCTTGTCGGAGGACACGACCAGCTGCGCTTCGCCCTCAGTGATTTAGACGCGTTTCGTTGAACAGGGAGGTAACACTTTCCAAGATTTTGATAACGGACGATACGCCCTGTGCGAATAAACTGCCGTACATTTTTTCACGAAACTCGCGATGTATTTCAGGGCTTTGCAGGTTGCGCGCGAACTCACCCACCCACAGCCACATACACACATCCACGCACGCACACACATTCGCCTAGCCGCCATACTATCGAAGCATTCTTTGACCGCCCACGCTCATCTTAATGTCCTGATATTCGAGTGATTTGTTCCTATTTTTAATATCGTGGTGGTTACGAAATTCGGAACAGAAAGTTGATGCTCAGGACAAATGCAAGTAAAAATTTGGAGCAGGCTTAAGCTTCGCCTTTAAGAGTTGCTTTAAAAGGTCTCGCCTTCGTCCCCGTTGACGCCGACACCGACACCGTATGTTTTCGACACGGGGCACGATAGAAAACAATGGTGGATCGATCCCGGCGGCAGTGCAGGGCAAAGCAATGGCTCATATCTCCATAAGGCAGAGGCCACAAAAGGTGGCTCATCAATGGGTCATACCCCCCGTAAGCCAGGAAAAAAGGGTTTGTGTATGAGTTTCCGTGTAACAAAATTATGTTTTCTCGTATGTTTAAATCACAATACGACTATATCATGCCTGTAGGTTGTGTGTAAGTAGGACGTGACAAATTTTCTGACGCCTTCTACCTTGAGAAATTCAATTATTTCGGTAAGGCCTCTGCGCCACGTGGAGGGCCTGCGTGGTCGTGGTTCGGGATTTTTTTCTGACGGATAACGCCGCGGACGGTGGACGTCAGCACCATATTTTTTGCGACACGGGGCCCTTAACACTCTCGCGCTAAACAAGAGACGCGCACACTACTTAGATCGGCCGCTGTGAATTAGTAACTAGGGCGTTGCGCTTCTATGCACGAGGGGGAGTGATCAAATTCCGATCGCGGAGGCAGCATTTCGATGGAAGCGAAATGCAAAAATGCCCGTGTCTCGTGCATTGGAGGCGCGAAAGAGATCCTCTGGTAGTCAAAATTAATCCGGAGTCCCCCACACTGCTGCATGCCTCAATCAAATCGTGGCTTTGGCACGTAAAACTCCAGAATTCAATTCAGTTTTATTCTTTATGTATCGCTCGTTGCACTTTCTATTTGAAAATGGCACGGGTAAGCTTGCTGTAATTTTCAAATTAAACTTTAGAAAGGTGACATGCGGGAATCAGATCCACCTACTCTTCTGTGTTACAATAGCGATCGCTAGCTGGCGTTGGGATTCGTACATCTTTATAAACGACGAATTCGTCAATGCTTTCTTCTTTTCGTTGTGCAATGCATTCAATGAGAACGCAATCGTAATTCAGATATTCCCGTTAAAATGGCTACGTGTTGCTCTCTCTAGAGTGCGCTAATGGGCTCCCCTAAATGCACCACTCCCTAACGTCTCTCTCGCTAATGCATCCCTACTACCAAGCCATAAATGGCTGCATGAAGAAAAAAATATTGTAAACTATACTTGCTTCTATAGTTCTTTGCGTGCGCACGTTCGCGCTCGTAATGGGAGTTTTTCAAAGTTCACCAACTTTTTTTGCGGAGCCCAGGAAGACCATTTGGAGCGCAATGTGAGGAACTCCAATAAGGTTTCTAGTTGTGGATGTTGGTTTTCCTAGGTACAGATTGCGTAGCGCGTTACGGGCAACACATACAAGCATCAAGGCCCAAGCAGGGTGGCAATATAAAGTAAAGTAAACGAGGAACAAACAGCAAAATGAGCAAGAGCAATGTAGATAAAATAATGTTATCGCGCAGCCTGATCATCTCCTTCAATGAGGCAATTCCGTTCACGTATTCATCCGTTTTAGTAGAACTTTCACTGCGTATAAAGTATCGACAGGCCCTGAACGTGTGAATTATATGTGCAGCGTTAAACATTCAAGAACAACAACAGTTCAAGAACAAATTGAATGCAGCGACAGATATAAAACACAACATAACACACTCATTCGAAAACGGGCGAAGAGAAAAGAAGTCACTGCTTCCCTGTGAAAAACCAGAGCAATGTCGAAAGCATAGCAGAAAAAAAAAAAGGTGACGCCGTAAAACGTACAGCGCAAGAGCTTGGTTGAAAGAAGCACAATAAGTGGGTTAAGATTCCCGACCGTGTGCCCGCACCTACCTCCTTTCACGTCAGGAATGGTAAACATTGCCACACGGGACACCTTTATAGGAGGAGGTGCGAAGGAAATTCTTGTTTTTCTCTGTGCATTGGGAAACACCTGCTCGAACCCTGCCAGGAAACAAAGTTAGCGACAGTTGCCTCACTTTTTTCTCTGTTTACAAATTAAAATAAGGCTGTTTGTGACGAACAACCTTTCGTCGGCAGTTCAAATTGCATTTCGACCTGTTTTTCTAAAGAGTTCTTTTTTTCTGGCACTTAGCGAGCCTCAGGGGCGTGCAAGAAAGAGTTTAGCTTAGGGCAGGAAAAGAGAAGCAATTATGCATGAAAACAAGAACATGAAGAAATCCACAACAAGACCTCGTAACAAGCTTTAGCAGGGATAAAACGAGTACGGAATGCACAACCACCCGTTCTTCGACGGCAATGACGTCACACTAAGCCGCGCGGAAGATGCCTGAATGTGGGTTCAGAATTAGAAACGAAGAGAAACAACAATGTATGAATATTCATGTTCGTGTGTGGCGCGCATCGAATGCTGACGCGAACCAGGTGCTCGAGCTACTGCCAGAACGAATTACATTATGCTTCTAACTGCGCCTGGAAGCGATGGTTTCCAGCTGCCCGTTGGCATCACTGCCAAACACGCAGTCAATTAAGCGGCCGTTCTAGTAATTGCATTGTGATGTAATCAATTCCGGAGTAGTGTTTGCCACCGATGTGGGAAAGAGAAGCGGGTCGCGCCTGCGTAATCCGAACTACGCAAAGAAAAACACAAGAGTCAAGTAGGATGCTCAGCCGCGATTGAGACCAAATGGATGCATGCAGGTGAAAAATAGAAGAATCGACAACTTTTGAGGAGAGAGAGAGAGAGGGGGGGAAAGACAGGGAGGTTAGCCAGTGTAAGCACCGGCTGGCTACCCTGTGCTGGGGAAAGCGGAAAGGGAATAAAAGGAGAAAGAAGAAATAAGAAACTGAGAAAAATTCACACAGTAACGCGATGCTACGCGCTACAACATTCAAAGACGGTCGCACAAATCGCAGGTCCTTAAAAACTTCAGCAGAGCCCTTAAGGCCTTAAGTACGCTGAAGGAAAGTTTATTCTGGAAGGACATGAAGCAATGACGCGTAGATAACGGTAACGACGGCGAAAGGAAGCTTTCGAGAACTAGCAGAAAGCGTCCATACAGGGCTTAGTGCCTAGCCCTGGCACATAGACAGCACATACACACTTTGGGTGTGACCCTTTCTCTCTCTCTCTCTCTCTCTCTCTCTCTCTCTTTGGGTGTGACAACGCGCAGTAGATTACGTCGTCAGGCCCAGAGATGATACCTCATTAATTTACTATCAGCGCTACACGAAGCCTCTCCACAGTGAGCGGTTCACTTAATTTGCGTTTAATTCGCATTTAATTCGTACTTAAAGACGCTTAGCCGCCTAAAGGGCTGTCTTGAACTTTCTATACACGTGACACGACAGGTGACTTGAGCGGCGGGATGTTATTGAACCGTGGCAGTGCCTTGGCTCTGAACTGCGTTGAATTATGGCGCTTATAGGGTTCCCGCTCTATGGAGGCAGCAAATACCTTATGAACTCAACATGAAGCCAATTTTCGCTCGCACTAACGCATTTAAATACAGATTTTTTTCCCACGTACTTATTGACTTACGGAATTCTTTACCTGGCAATGTCCGTTCCTTCCCATCAAATGACATTTTCGCCGCACTAGCCGGCAATGCAGCCTAATAACTTTTCTCAATTTTTGCATAACTTCTAATTGCGTTTCTATTACCCTGCTTACCTTTATGCATAAATTTTTTTCACATTCTACCTGTACCCGCTCCTGCAATAGTCCTTCCTGGTCTACACCATGCTCAAATAAATGTATGTGTGCGTGGCGCGTTTTGCCTTTCCTTTAGTTCCTCGCCACTTCACCTGGTATTTATAGCATGTCGCTAGGCTGTAGCCTCTCCAGATACTATTAAACTTTGTCGCTCGAGATCTCACGCACACACGTAGACAGAAACACTTTGCGTGCTTGAAATAAACGCGACGGTGAACGCACAATCACAACGCGCTTCCGAAAAAAAAAAAAACTTAATTTCCGCAGTCTAATAAAATCCCACAGCCCGCGAGCCTGCACTTGCACCTGGTTGGCCAAAACGACAAAACCAAGTCATATACTTTTCAATGGCGTAGAGCAACAAAATGCGGCGCAGTGGGTAAACAGCACGCACGCAAACTTCAGTTTCCGCAGACAACGTGATAGCCATAAAGCGCTCGCTCGTGTTACAGGCTGGCGTTAACACGAGCTTCGAATGCTAACGCCACGACGGGCCCCCCTCTTTGTAGTTTTATACTGCTCTCTCTCTCGAATGCCTGTTTACGGGCATATATATATCCGGTGCCTCGCCACTGTCGTTTCAGTTTACGAGAGCGCTTACCGCTTAAGAGTCTGTACCCCCTCTCTCTCTCTCTCTCTCTCTCTCTCTCTCTTTCCGCTTCGGTGTTCTTTTCAAACGGCTGCCAATCCATTACACAGCAGGGGACGCTCTTACCCACCGCTATTCACGCGTGTCAGTGAGGCTTGGTTTACCCGTCGAAAGAAGCCGTGAGCAGATAGGACACGTTCCCGCGTCTTGCTGGCTTGAGAGGCACAGTATAAACATGCCACTCTAAACGCTGTTGCAGCAATTAAGTAAAAAATAATAGAACGTTTAGCGAAAGTAAAAGAAACATGAAGACGGGAATGGATGAGTTAGGCGGGCAATTTGGGCTGGTCGGAATCGTTTGTAACAGTGAATGCGTGAATAAATAAATAAATGAACGAATGAATGAAATAAGTGGGTGAAGCGAAAGTCAGATAATAATCTCGTGCGTCTCCTTGTGTACATTAAGTGCTCATTGTAGTAAATCGTTTTCAAAATTAGTCTTGAAGCTATAACATAATACAATCATCCTGGTATAATATTATGAGGAGCAGCAGAACAAGGAACATCGCTTTAAGTCAGCACTTCGACAAGGGGAAATTTTTTCGCTAGAGCACCAACATCCAATAGGTAATTTTGGTAAAATCAAGAAAAATTGTCAGCGTAAACAGATATAAATCTAGTTTCCTTCAAAAAAATTTATTCAGCAGCAATAGAAATCTTGATTTCCTTCTTTGTTTGTTTAATTCAACTTTTTTTACAATGCTTGGTATCGCAAAAAAAAAAAAAGTTTTTCACGTTCGTAACACACTAGTCGGTAGTCAGAACCGTCTTCAAGAGTGGTTACGTCCCTGAGCTGCGGATGCCACAATATGGGCAAGAGGACAAGGAAGCAAAGATAGGAGGAGAGTAACAAAGAGGAAATTGGGAAACGAATGACGGTTCGAAAAGGAACAAGAACGACAGCTATAGGCAGAAAGTAAAAGAGAAAGAAAACACAACAATGACAGTGTTTTAGCATGAAAACTCACGCGAGAGCTGTTATCAGTCTCGTTCTGTCTTCTTTCTGCTTGCGCACAACGAAACATTCTCGGACAAGTTGTGCTTGCGTGTGTCCTTTCCTCTGTCCTCGTGAAAACGTTTCCGCGCTAAAACACTACATCAAAGATGTCGCACCAACAAGGCCAGAAGTGAATCCTTACAAAAAATTATAGCAGCGAAGAAACTGAAAGCACGTGGAAGCGGAGAAGATGAAGGACTGAGCCAACAAAGGAAAGACGGAGTGGACAAAGACACGAAGAAATGAAAACAGAGACAATAAAAAGGACAAAAGAATGAAATACAGCAATCGTGTACATCACTGAACAAAGGGGGCGGGGGGCAGGGGGAGGGAAGACGCATCTTTGTCCAACTTGTCTTATAACCTCGTAACGCGACGATTGTCCATCGTGTAGTGATTTCACATTGTTCAATGTTTTGTATTTTTACTTATTTGCTTTATCCTGCTCTCTGTGGGATATATGTTAAGTTCACGCACGTAGAAAGGCGGCATAGAGACAAACAGGAGCTGTCCATGTGTGAGAGGCTTACAAGGATTCCGGTCAACAGCAAATGGCTTCGAAGTCGAAAGCTGAATAGGGAACAAGGTCCGTAAAGGATGCAAGCGTGCAGCAGATGCAACGCAAACAAACACTCCCTGTCTCATCGGAGAGAAACGCCAGAAATATTGGCGCAAACAAGACTACTTCTTTCGCGCGGCATCTGTCGGGATAAGGACGGAGGAAAATCGCTCTTGTGCACACAAGCTTTTGGAAGTGGGTTACCATGGTCTTGAACTACTTGAAACTACTTGAAAAGCACTTTACCTGGACTGGCTGAAACTCGCTGAAGGGCCGTCCTTGTTGCCTCGACTCCCACTTCCCGACTACCGTACAGTTTTCCTACAACAATCACCAGAGGGAACCCTGGTGTTATTGTCTACGGGAGCTGCAATTCAGCCAGCATCGGAATGGTGGTTAGCGTACGAATTTGCGTAAGATTCGTCCTTGTGACTCCAAACGGCTTCGTGACTTTGCAAACGAATCATTTTCAAGAAACATATTGTGTTACAAACGCCACAATTTTCAGTTAATATGCATGTTAGGAAAACTTATTGCCTTCGCGCGTTTAGAAAGATCGGATTGCTTTAAAATTTAGGCCAATAAAGGCAGAGAAAGCATAGCAAACAAAGCCACAACACGTGACGACACAAGCACGAAGATCAGACAAATCCACGTAACAGCCATAATTCCCGTGGTAGTTGAAAGATAGCAGCGACTCTAGTGATTTTTTGTAGGAAACTAGGCCACCTACCCCATAAATGACATCAGCATCCGAAAAGGGGCAACGTCTTTGCTTGCTGCGCTAGATGATAGTTTGTCATATTAATGTTGCTGAACTGTTTACAAAGACAAACACCTAGAAAAAGAATGCAAGAGTGCAGAGCGCCGTGTGTTCCTGATTGAAAACGTCATTGAAAGAAGTGAACGTAACGCATATGCAAGCGATCACCTAGGCATGTGCGTACTCCGCTAAGTGTAAAAACACATGCAAAGATAGGACAATCGCACCTGTAAAACGCAGCTAGTCATACCTCATTTTCTCCTTGAAAAAATTATGCACATTCATGTAAAACAAGCGACAGAGTAATAACACATCGTATTTTCATTTCCTTACAATGAATGCTTCATCGATCGCCTTGTTAGTTAAGCGCTTCGCTTATGCATAACTTTGTCACATTTTCGAAGTATCGCAGCCACGAGTCATGCGTCTTGTGCTCTTTCTTCGTGGTAGCGTCAAAACTCAACAGGCCAATGGCGTCAATGACCTGGACTGAAATCTGGCACTCCAACATTTCCCAATATTGTGCCTATATTTCTCTCGAAACTTCGTGAGAGAAAAGAATTATCTGGCTTGACGTTAAGTTGTTCACTTCGTTACTTCGAAGATCTTAAAGCACTACGCTACAGTAAGGCATGTCTTGTAATTGAAACCATTTCGTTGAATAAAATGTTTCGTATAATCACGCGTTGTTAAATCGCGTTTTTACTGTATTTACTGTATGTACTATATACTGTATGTACTGCATTACTGTATTTTACTGTTTTACTGTATTTAATGCAGTATGCGATTTGCTTCTTTACAAGCTGAACGTGTAAATGCGCATTTCTCTCTCTCTCTCTCTTTCTCTGACACACACGCTCTCTCTCATCCATGGATTGTCCCCTACATGTTGGCGACAGCGTATATTCAAAAAACATGCTGAAAGCACTGTGAGAGAAAACGACGCAAAACAAACAACAAAATAGAAATACATATCGACCTTGGGAGTCTCGCGGATGAGCTCTTCCCCGAAAACAGGCGTAAACAAGGCTATATTTTTCGCATGTGACATCTTCTGGGAAAAATAAAAAGCAGAATAGAACAAAGCGTCCCTAAAGTGAGCTGTTGGTTTGATCTATGAGTGGAAAGCTCTTTGACTCGTCTAGTCGAATATGTAGGGAAGCGGTAGTTTGGTGAAAGCGGGCGCTCGGTAAAAGTGAGAGCATTATCACTACCGTTCTTTTGTATAAGCCTTCCAGCGTCGGAATAATGCCAAAACTTATTCCTGCCTGACTCAGAATCGATTGCTCAGTCCTTTTGTCACTAGCTTAGAAACAACTCTCCCTGAAGAATTTTCAACGTATACAAGTGAGTTCTGGAAATGTAGCGCATTACAACGACAAGAAACGTATGCTTTAGCGCCTAAGATCAAAGTTGGTGTGACTTCATTTAGAACAAAAGGCTTATGAAGAAATAAAATGTTACGACCGCTTTTATGAGGTTTCTGCGTAAAAGAGAACAATTGCTACTGTTGCCTCGAACATATACGTTTGTATTTCGTGTGATACAGAGCGCTATCGACTGACAAATGAAACACTACAATGCGTTTCTCAGTTTGCTGTCGTCCTATACGTGCAAGTGGTTGGTCAAGACATGACAGTGCACTGCACAGGTATGTAGAGAAATGTCAGAGCCACCAACCAAAGTCGTCTGATGCAAAGCTAGCCGGGCGATTATCAATTTGCCAGATGAAAAAAAAAAATGTGTCCCACGTGCTCTGTGCGTGCCACTGTACCCATGACGAATATAAGCGGTAGTCAACGGATGACAGGTTCTTATCAGCAAGTTTGTGACGGAAATAACACGATCTGTTTTTAAAAGGGCAACGGATGATAATTACATACTAGAATAGCTTACTTCGCTTACAGGCATTACTTCTTAAGACAGAGTTAATGTTTGCTTTTTGAAGAGAGGGAAAGTGCTCCTGAAATTCTTGGAGAGAATGCGAAATGTTTGCACATCAGGCAATTGATTTCATCAAAAAAAGAAACACAGTTTCTCGGCGTGCATGAGAAGACCACACACAGTTATCATTTGTGGCATATGCAGAAACGAGTACTTTCTTCATTTCTTTCTTTTTTCGTGCATCAAAAGATCCGGAAGTACAAATAGTCAGCTGCACGGCGAGTATTGTGGTAGATAGAGCTACAAACAGCTGTCGTAAATGCGACCTCAGGGCTTCCGTACGAAGTTGTGCGAGCCAAGTCACGACCCCGTGCGCTACACTTCCACGCCCGAGGTTAAAGCATCACGGCTTTTGCAAAAGTGTTTCCGATGGCTGCATGCTAAAGCCTTTTTTCTAGTTACCGCCACGTCTTATCCACAGCGCTGTGACAAACCATTAACTGACAGCGTTCAATTACTCTTCGCTGAACGCCCTTTAATTACACTATACGAGCGCACCTGACACCTAACCAGACCCGTTGAGCTCGTTACCTGTGAAAGCCCGCAGCGTTTAGCGATCAAAGGAGATCGTCACGGTGTGACTACTACTCAGCAACGAAAAAAAAAATAAGGACGAAGTTGACTGGAATAACTGATTACCAACGAAAGTGACATATGAGCATGAACAAGAAAGAAATAATAATAGAAGCGGGCCAAAGCAAACAGTATAGTACTAAATCACTGTGCGAAGCAGCGTGCGCTTTCTGCTAGGGCGCCCTAAAGAGTGAAGTAAATCATACAAAAAAGTGCAGAGCATGAAGAGAACAAGGAGAGGTGTTTACGAGAAACCTTTATTCAGAGCGCGTAGAAGCTAAGCGTGGCAGAGAGCGCCACTGGCGCGTTCACCGTGCACGTGGGGTTTACAACAAACTGTGCCTCGTCTAGTACCATGCAGCATAGCAGGAGCTGCGACGCAAATCCCGTCAGCTGTTACGTTCACAGGTTCTGTGTCATTATATGAATGGGTCGACAGAGTGTACATAGACTTCAGGTTGCCTACCTCGCTTCCTTATCGGTTTGGCATCTCAGTTACATAAAGAATGCAAACTACGTCCTTAACAAATTTTGTTCTTTTTTGGTTTCGTGGTACATAAACGTGCAAAGAGGCCGTTTTCATGAAGCCTGCAAGGAATGTCTGAGGAGTGCTGATGCCAGAACTGCAATGGCCACCTGTAAACACGCTGCAAGCTTTATTGTAAAACCTCTATATTTGCTCCTTTTCAACGGCCGAGTAGCTCGCCAGAAATTAACTTAGATCGCCCTCTCTGCCTTTGTTGTAATTATCTATCTCTCAATACTAAGGCTATTCTACAGACGGCTCAAGCAAATTTTTGTGAAGGCCAGCACGCACTTAAGGCGTCGTGTCTGACTATATTAAGTAATGCAATCACACCGGCCGTTGAAGAACTATTCTGAGGAGAAGGATGTTGCGCCTGATTCGACACCCGGCCTTTATAAAAAGTTCGCAGACATTTATTCATAGAGTCATGGGCTTTGGATGAATCAATTAATTTAGACTGCGTAAAACCCAACTGTCTGTGCATAAGCAATATTTGTACTGCGAGTCCAGATGCGCAATAAATTCCGCAAAGAGAAAGGAATATTCTTATGATATTGTTACGTTGCAGAAGTCGCATGTAAAGATGTATTTACAATATTTACAAGAGAGACAATGATGCATAAACAAGATGGCTGTCGAGACCGATTCTACATCTAAACGTCAAATTGTCTCCTGACTGGCGCCACTCTTGGTTGCGCCGTAACATTATCATACGGCCAGCAACGAAAAGAGGGAACAAAACAGCAAGGGAACGAACGTTTTGGCGCTGTTTTCCGTATTATGACGTCATGCCGATAAACCCGGCTAACAATAATATTGCATCCTTATAATGCATGTTGCAGACGCTTGCCTGGCCATACACCTTGCAAAGTACTACAGATGCCGAGGTTGACACATGAACAAATGCATTCATTCATATTACACACGCAACAGTGACAAGTAGCTACAGTGACTAGACTAACCAGAATAATTAGAGTAACTTGAAGTAATTAGTAAGTATATAGGCCTAATCAGAGATTGAGCGCTTTCAGTCAACGGTTGCGTGCAGAACGTATATAGACTGCGCCAGTGTAAGATGAACAGAAGTTAGGCAGGCGACTAAGACGATAAGATATCGGTAGGAAGTACACGTACCTATTTGATCAAATCATATAATTTTATCATTCTCAATCACAAAACATACACCTGCGTTTGATGATTCACAATTGTGGTTAAATGGTGAGGTAGGCTACATTAGAGAAGGCTATATAGTATTCACAGTTAAAAAAAAAACCGAGACTACTCTCAACAAGCCCGCTGCACGGTTTTAAATGTTGAAAGGCCTAACCTCCACGCCGAGCGTGAAAAGCGCGTGAGCGGGAAAAAAAAGAATGAATGCGGGTCAAAATAAAAAAGCCGCCTACGCCAGTTGCCATCACTGCGACTACGTGAGTCTATCAGCAAGCTTCGCTTCGTTCCTCTAATGATGTCGTTGCTTAGAGTGCATTCTCGGCAGAACGCGCCGCACGGACGCGCATTAAGTGGATAACACTGCACGCGAGCGAAGCGTCCCCCGGCGGAGAGATTAGGCGACCTTCGCTCAACGAACGACGCGCCACTGAGCATTCGCAGTCACGTGATTACTCAGCGCCGGCGCTAGCGGTGGGTGGTTGGCGGTTGCGAATATACGGGGGAGGAAATGTCGTTCCTGCGCATGTGCAGCGAAGGCTGTGCATATACGAGCCCGGTCTGGCGTCAAAGAGATGAGACGAGCTCGCGTGTACACACACTCACGCCAACGCATCCTCTCGTCCAGCCAACCGAGTCCGTGCATATGACACATCTCGCGGTGTAGGCGTTGTTTACGCGTTGTGACGTGCTTCTGCGACTTGACATTTATGCGGAAGGGGTCGACCCCGTCAACACCAGCGAAGATGGCGAGTACCTTCACGAAGTTATCAGCCCGTGCGTATAGTTCTGGATTACGTCGAGAAACCGCCGACATAATGCTTTGATAACAAGGGGCTGCCAAACCGAGATAATCTGATGGTACTAAGGCTTGTCTAAGGAAAATACTGCGATGCTAATGCGCAGCGTACGGATGTTAAGAATATTAAAAAAATAGTGACAGGCAGTAAGGGAAATAGCGCTCGCTCTGTTTGTATTTCAGACACTTAGTACGCTAGTAAATGCCGTAGATGACTCATTTCAATTCTGCGATTACAACATGCCCCAGGGCCATTAAATAAATAGTCCATTAACCGTACGAAATGCTTAATTACTACTGTCCACTAGAACGGTCAGTGGTTTGAACAAACGAACGAGCAAGTATTGCGACCTTCTTATTCATCGACGTCCTTGTTAAGTTAGGTCTTGTGACTGTTCTATGGACACCCTGTTTTGTTTATTCGAAGAGCCTATTTTTTCTTGTTTCTTTATCGCGTATTCCTTTCGCACATCACTGTTATGTGAAGACTAGGTGAGTTTGATTCTTTACCGCCGTATTAAAATCCCGACCTGATATGGTAGAATTCACAAATATAAAAAAGTAATGGTAATCACGTCGGCAATTTGCACACGATAGCTTGCTCAGCATAAATTATAACTTTGTGTGGAATTCCTTCGTTTTTAATGATCAAACCCAGCCAATACCGCCTGAACACGCGGTATAATGAACCGACCACCCGCTTCGTTCGGAAGCTGCAGCCTTCACTGTTGTCGCAAGTTGAAAGCAAACACTGAGCTTTCGTCTACATCGTAGAAAGAGGGCTTTATCCTTCGCGTTATAATTAACGGCTCCACTGCGCCAACATCACGTCGCGCTTCGATCCCGTTTCCTTATCTCCCGCTCACCGCAGCTCTACGCCCGCGGTGTGTGGATGTGTCCAAGTGTGAGAAGAATAAAGGGAAAACAATGAAATTTTTATTTCGCCCTCTCCACGCTCTTTGCGCCGTGCTGTAGTTTTAAAGGAAATTAAATTATTGGGTGCTGCGTGCCAATGCCGCGGTCGGATCCTGAGACGCGCCGTAGTGTGGAACTCCGGATTAAGTTTGGCCACCTGGGATTCGTTAAGGTGCACCTAAACCTAAGTGCACGATCGATTTTGCATTTCGCCCCCATTAGAACGCGACCACCACGACCAGGATCGAACGCGCGAACTCGAGATCAGCAGCGCAGCTTTAAAGCCACTAAGCTACGTGGGCGAGTACCTAAATGTGCAGAAAACGCCGGCCGCATACACTATGTTGCTTTTACTCCTTAATCCAGGTAGGCCCAAACACCATAACACATCAAGAAAAATTATAACGACTTGCTAATTTTTATATCTAGGAAGAGTACATTTGTAAATGAAAAACAACAGCGAAATGTTGTTTCAGCACATAATCAGTATAGGTAGAATGAAGCTCTGAAGATAGCTACAGGCTATATGTTGAGTTTGCAATGCTTAAATCAGGATTTGGAGTTATCAAAACGACCGAAGAAATTATGCATCGGGCGTGGTGGTGTTAATTTTATAGCGGGAGCTGCAGTGCCACAGTAGATTTTGGTGCACATCAGTTGCCTGCAGATTGTTATGTGGGCTTTCAAAACGTTCCCATATTGAACGTGTGTGTATGCGTGTGTGCGTGTGTGTGTGTGTGTGTGAGAGAGAGAGAGAGAGAGAAAGTTAACTTGTAGCAGGCAGTTAATGCGACAAGGCAAACAAGGTGGCCAATCTTTTAGGTGCTTATTAAGCGATGATAAGATGCCAAAGTAGGGTATACCTCAGTTTCTAAAATTTTCATGAAGGCTCACTAAGGAACAAGCATGCTGCACAAAACAAGCAATAAGTAAACAGTCACTGAACAAAGAGATAGAGAGAGAGAGAGAGGAGGTAGGTGATAATTGAAACGTGAGGAGGTTAACGATGCTGAGCCCGGTTGGCTATCCAGAAGGGGGGAGAGAGGACTGAAAGGAAAGAAGTTCCCAGTAGGCAGGAGGATTTATTGGTGGGCTAGTTTGCATTTACTCAATGACACATTGTAGCGCGAAGGCACAATCCCAAAGGAGACACGCCTGTAACGTGTGTCTTTGGGTCTCCTTTGTAGTTGCACCTTTGCGCTACAATATGTCATTAAGTTCACAGTTTGCGTGCCCTCGCATGGACAAGCGTCCATCGTTTATAGTCATCACAGGTGGTTATAGAAGTCGGTGGACCTCAAGAAGCGCAACATCGCATTGGTGGCTTTGACCATCGCATTTGCGCCGAGGCCGCGCTCATTCTGTCTGTAAAAGGGTCGTCTAGTTTTTCTAAAGCAGCCCGTAGGGCATGTTCCTTACCTTCATGGCCTTACCGGCACAACAGTACTACCATAACATGCAGGCATTTCTGCATGGAACACGCTGTGGCCACTTGAAAACTTGTTATTTATTTTGTAAAGTGATTAGGAGTGAGTCTCCTAGTGCTTACCAATTTATGCACAACTTGCTCAAGCATACAGAATATGCAGAACTCCGCAAGATGAAGTTTCGCGAAAACAGAGGGAAACAAATTTCACCCACAATAACAACACTCTCTAATGCGAAATTTGAGCACAGCTCTACACGTGCTTTCATTTCGCGATATATCGAGGCAAAGAATTTGAGAGAGACATGCAGCAGAGTCTGAAATCGTCGAAAATATGATCTGCGTGTCAAGTGTGTCGGCTTTTACACATGACTCGTCGAAGGTTCCGGGGTAATCGCTGGTGCCGCGTGGCTTCTAGAAAGTACTACACCCTTCGCATCGCGCATACGATCAGACTACAAAACATTCGCAAACTATGACAACCGAAACAAGCGCGAACGAGACCAAACCAAGCAAATCAAACAAGCGCGAGCTATAGATAGCTGACTCAGGCAGACGATAGTACGAAATGAGCGGTCCCGGCTGGGATCAGTAACGACTACGCGTCGAGTGGTTGGGCAGATCCGCATGATACCAGTTTTCCACGCGCAAGTCACTGAAGGGGTCGCTCTCATTGGTATCCCCTGATCGTGGCTCGCATCTTTCATCTCCCGCTCCGCGCTCACTCCGCGCTCACTCAGTCTTGAGGATGAGCTCACGGCTCATCCTCAAGTTTGACAAAATATTGTTAAAAGAACATATACATTGAGTCGTCATGCGTTCGTATATTCCAATGCAGCCAAGCGGGTCGGTCCAGCGCGCAATGAGCGCCGCTTTAGAAAAGCAACAGGGCTGGCATGATAAGTTCGCCGAAAGCCTAGGCTGACGAGGTCATTGAACTCTAGTCTTATTAATTTGCGCAAAGGAAACCAGAAGAAAGAAAGCAGAAAAGGAAAGGAAAGAAAGAAAGATTCAAGTCATCTCCATCAGTTTTTGCTCAAAAGCATGCATTGCTTACGCGGGAACTTGCAGAAAGGCAGCAAGATGATGAAGTTACGCGCAAAGCCCAAAGTGAGAGAAACGGTGAAGTTTGCATATGCAAACAAAGAAAAAAAAGAGAAAGTAACTCAAGAACACAACAAATAGGTAGACAGGGCATGCACGGCGAGCAGCTCTGGAATGAGCCGCGCTGGCAGAATGCCGTGAGGAGAGGTGCTGCATGGGAAATGGGTGGATGTGGTTGGGAAAGAATGCATGCATGCGAGGGCTTATTTAAACAGCCAACGAAGCCATCGTCGACTTCCATCGACTGCTGCGCACTCAAAAAAAGAAAAAGAAGAAAGGTGCGCGTGCCCATGTAAGCTGTTCGTGCCACCATTTGCAGCGATGGCCTCCCATCTCAAGAACGCAACTTTTTGAGTTCCCTTTCCGTATCGCTCCCACTGACTCTTCCCTCTCAAACGATGGTGTTTAGCGTTTCTCACAAAGGAGACTTAATTTACTGCGACATGGTTGCCTCGTTGCTTCCCCTTTCACCCTCTATGCAACCTGCGCTCGTAAGAGAGAGGAAGTGCGTCAGAGGGAGAAGGATCCGATGGGCGCCAGATGGCGCACTGAGCCGTGGGACTGGTACGAGCTTCTAGGCGCGCGTGCCGAGCATTTTACGGTGGGAATAACATTTTGTGTACTTTATTTCGTAAGCGGTCGCAGGTCGCGCGCGCCGTCTCTCGCTTCCTCGTTTGCATTCCGACCGAGACCGGGAGGCACGCGGTGCGACTCGCGCTCGCACAGTTCACCGTCGTGGTTTTGGCGAACGCTGGAAGAAGGGCGTTCGGAAAAGGCGTGTCGTGCAGACGGCTTGGCTTTAACTCTTCCATCGAAGCTTATTCGAAGGCTCGACTCGGCGCACACATTGCCTGCACACATCCGTGCAGCATTGTGCAGCAAGCAAATACTAAAATTAAAGAAAATTATAAAGATCAGAAGGGGCTAGCTGAGAGCGGGTCATACTTTAAGCTTGCGTTATGTACGCAAAGACAGCGGCAAGAAAACACAACAAACAAACGGTGCGCAGACTTACAACTGTTTTATTAGTGTTAGATCACGCATATATAAAGAATAAAATTACGATTGAAATAGAAGTGTAAAAAGAGAAAGGAAAGGAACACATGAAGATTGCTCAGGCTCACAAAAAGCCAGTCACACAGATTACTGGTTATTATGATGCATTCTGCACAAACGAAATTTTCGCTTCAGTTAGCTGTGCAGACAGCATGTTGACACACGTTTATCCATCCGTACTGGGGACTCCAGATTAATTTTAACCACTTGGTAGTCTTTCAGGCGCATTCGCCGAAATCTAATTACACGAGAGAATTTTTGAACTTCTCCTCCATCGAAATGCGGCCGCTGCGACCGGTATACAGACCGTGACCTCGAGCTCAGTAGCGCAACGCCATATCCAATAAGTTACCATGGAGGGTATATGCCCTGATTTCGCCGGTGCGGACAGTTAACGTCAAGCTAAATCTATCTACTCCCGTCCTTAGGCGCTGACGAAGAACGATGGTTTCACAGCGGAGCTGTATATGTCTACCGCGCACCCCCCCCCCCCCCCCCCCCCCGATATATTTTTCAATGTCTGTGCCTCAAAACTCCCACGCCCACTGTGAGGAGGCAGCGCAAACCAGTGAGGCATGTGCTGACAGCTAGAGTAACAAGAAGAAATCTAAGAAACCACCCGGATGCATGCTATGAGCGTCCCCTTCGGAACGGGGCGGTGGGTTGGGCCATTAAGCTCTTACTATATTGCCTCATGTCCTACCTACATAATGCATAATACTGCACCCAATACTACATAACGGTGCCCTCTGTGAGCAGGCCTGGCGTAGCAAGAGGAAAGCAGCGCAGATCGTGCCCGAGAGGCTGCCCGTAAGCATCGGGCTCGACAGGAAGAAAGGTGCCGCAAAGCGGAGAATGCGGCGAAGCGACACAGGTACCACGCCAGTAAATTGCACGAGCACACGTGTGCGTATGCGAAATATCAGAGGGGCTTTCTGGGTAGACATTTCTGACTCAGTTGTGTGGTGTGCGACAGACTGGGATTAGAGAACGATTTGATGGTGATAGGTAACGTTCGAGATGTCGTGAAGTGTGAACGTACTGCGGTTTTGATAGTTACCCCAGCTCTTAGCCAACTGCGCGGTTTGGCTGCGCAGAGGGCACGGTAATGGCTGTAGCGCGCATCGATCATTTGGCGTGACAGGTGGTTGCTAACAAGACATCTGCTGCATTTCTGCGCCTGTGCAAAGAACCCAATAGGCAGTTTGCGTGCGCGGGTATGGGGACGCCGCGTGTAGTGCGTACTGCCGAAGAACAAGCTGCTCACGAGGCCCAACTTGGGGACCACAGACGCGAGCGTGAGCGAGAGCGGCTGGTGGCACGAACCAGTAAGGAGCCTGTCGAGTAGGCTGCCCATAAGCGGCGGGCTCGAGCGCAAAGTCCCTTAGAACGTGAAGCGATTAATGCGGCGCAATGATGGAGGTACTACGCTCGGAAGGCTGATACTTACAGTGGTGCGATGCGCGATTCCGCCGTGGCTTCGTGTACAAAACATTTGGCTTCAGTTGTGTGCGTGACCATTTGCGGTATGAAAACGACCTATCGGTGATTGCGAACGTTTCTTACCACGACGTTTACAGCTCCGGTGGTCATCGACTTTCGCAGGGCGGAAGGGCCTTGAATATTTATTGCTATGGCAAGCATATAGACACTCCAGACGCACTTTTGCCGTCAGCGTCGCCGTGATGTTCCGTATAAAGTCCAAGAGCGATAACACCGCCCCCGCGCGTCGTATGCGGTATGTGCGAGTGAAAGCACGCGAGGGAAGGCGGCGATCGCGGCTCAATCTGAATGTCGCGAAGGAGGAAACCGGAGAGCAAACGCACCGTCTTTCGTCGTTCGTCGCAAAAGATCGTGGGAGAAGGTAGGGAGGTGGGGGGAGGGGGGTGGCGGCGCTGTGCTGCGGCAGCAACTGCGTATTTCACGACTGGGCGCAAGGAGAACTGACAATCGCGGCTCAATCCCGCGCGCGAAAAGGAGGAAAGCAGGGAGGCAGCCCGGGAGGAAGGGGGGACGGCTTCGACTCCTCCAACAAGTGCGTAGTTTGCACGGCAGCGCGCGGTTGCGCGCACCGTACCTTGAAAGGGATCTGCAGACGGCTCATACCTTTGTGCGCGCTGTGTTCTTGCCACTCTCGCGTTGAAGCGATAGACAGCATGAAGGTCACGTCGCTCGCTGCTGCTGCCGCGCTTGCTCACACCAGCGTTTTGACAGCGAGCGTCAGCGCTCATTGCGTGTGAGGTGTTCACGTTTGCTCGTGCACGCTGACACCACGGTTGTTAATTGAATTAGTAAACGAGTGTTTTCAAGTTTATATGGCCGACAAAACTACTGTCCTTACTTCGCATAGCTGTCTATACTAATTATACTGGCGGCGCTCCTGAATAAGGCAGCGTAGAAAGCTTATAGATAGGCGTGCGACTACGACTCGCGCACGCCTGTTGGCTTCCTACATCAACGTTCTGAGACGCCTTCAATACCCAACGGTAAGCCTTACTATCGCTTTCAATGCTTCCTCTTCGGGAGAATTGTAAACAGTCGTCGGATCAGTTTTGACTTTACTAGTTTTTTTCCACTGTACACTGCGTGATGAAGTTACAGCTTTCAGAATGTTCACCCGTTTTTCTGTGACAAAAAAGTGCGGCGTTGGTGTGGGTCGCGTTGCTTGGAAAGAAGTTCTGCGTTGCTGGTTTTGCAAGTAAAAGAAGGCTTACTACAATGCGCTAACCCATCGCTTGGTGCTCCAAACGATTTGCTCCTACTGCAACGAGAGATATCGGGTGAGAGTCGCAAAGCCACGCGGAAGTCAGAAACGGAAAGAAAACACTAGCCGAAGCAAGGCGAACTGCACTGCTGAACAATCGGGGCACTTTGTGCGCCATTTGCCTCAGCCTATGCACGCAAACCAGCGAAACTGGAGTACTCCAACTGGCTCGATATTGTGAGTCGTGTTCCAGCGTCGAGCCAGCAGCGACGAGTCTCTTAGTTCTAAGCGGAAACCCCTATTCCGTTTTGCTCTGGTAAATCGAAACCTTTCAAAGAAAATGGGGGTGGGTGGTAGGGGAGGGGGAGAAAGTCTACGCGGGAAATAAAAATTATGTAAGCTTTAGTTTTGTTTCCTGACACAGCATTTGCTTACATAGAGAAAAGGTCGGACGAAAAATGTGTATAATAATTGGGGCTCTCTGTTTTTTATTTCACCTTTTACTAAACTTCATGTAGTTTTATTTATTTTTTTACAGCGAAGCTGTATATGGCTAGTTCCTAGCAAATCGGTGTCCGTAGACGACAAACTGTGGACCGATCTCGAAGACAGTGCAAGACTGGGCCGACCCGAAGCGGAGGTGAAACAGGCTTGAAACACTCCACCAGCTTCCAAAAAGAATAATATCTTGGCTCCAAATACAAGACGTATCAGGTATGAAGCTGATAAGAACAGATACTACGCTTTGACCCGCGTAGGCTATGTCTACGTTCGCACCGCGCTCTGTTTTTCGTCGTTCCAAGTGCTTGCGTATCTTCTTGCGTATCTTCCGCTCTCCCGTGGTGGCGCTCCCATAGAGACGTCACGCGTGTCTAGTTTCTTCTGACTCCTCGGAGAGGTGGTCCCGTCGCCCACGAGAATGTGTATAAAAATCACGGTAACTGAGTCCGTATCGATGTTCAAAATTCTGTGTCACCTCTGGGTCATTTGCTAAACAGCTTCGCTGGTCATTCCCCTTCACAGAATGGAATGGCTCATGATATTTTATTAATCATTATGGCATTAATATTTGTTCGTTCCTGCGTTATTCTGAAATATGCTAAGAACAACAGCCCTAAAACAGAAGAAGGGAGGCGGGGGAAAATTACAGACTTATGTAAACAAAATATGTGCATTTTAAGTTGGAAGGGTGCATGTTAACTATTAGCCCCAATACCATTACGATTCTTTAAGAAAACTGGCACTACTTTGACAGAACAAAAGTTGGAACAATGACGACCTTTTTCCGTAGATAGGAAAATGCTAGCTGAAAGACACCGATGTCACTCTCAGCATAATTTAAGTGCGTATTTCGCAGTATCTCCAGCAAACGGAAGCAATTTAGGCACTAACTAGATTTAGTTATGTAATTACAGCTTGCCCTCTAGCGTCGCTGAGCTAACTATTTAATTACACTTATTTAATTCTTCCATTCAGGATTATTGCAGGTTTTGACACGTGCCACCGCGAATGACATGTTGTCGGTAAACGTTCCTCCTAATATCCGTTCTGTGTTAAATGACATAGTTAAAATGCTACCTAAAATACCAAATATTATACGTGAGGGATAGTACGCAATATAGGATATGATAGAAAATGATAACTTTAGCTAGTGAATGGGCGTAGAGTTTCGAAGCAATTAAACTCCAAATGCCGTACTTCATTTGCGTGCGATAAGAAACGACACACAGGCGCTACCAACACGCCCTATAGAAGCGATAAACTTCGCAGGGCAATAAATTCACAACATTACTGCTACCCGTTATATTAGTATGCCTAAATTCTATCTAAATACTCATACAAACCTTCTTCGTGGTATTTACAGTGTGAGCTACAAGTTATAGGCTACAATTTTCGCTACGTTATGACTGCCCCTAATTAAAAAAAATTACCGACGATTACGATACTACCTAATGTGAATTTTGAACGCAGCTGTCGGCGGCAGCGCTAAGCCTCTGCTCGGGCAGCAGCAGCGGCAGACGAAGCATCTCCACCGGTTGCGTTGCTCGTTGCTCAGAAACAAAGCGTGAACACGGGACGCATGGATCGCGTGGAGCGCATTCTCTAGCGGCGGTGGCGGCACCGCAGGCCAAATAGCGCATGCGCAGTGGGTCCGAAGCCCACGCCAGCGCTTTTTTTTTTCCACGCTCCCCGCACGCCTGGTCACCGCCGGCACTCCACGTCCCTCCTCACCCTTTCGCCATACCCTCCTCCACTTTCCGCCTCACGCTTCCGCTCCACCCTCCTCTCCGCTTTGCTCCTCGCGCCTCTTCGCTCTCGTCACTCTTTTTCATCTCCCGCTGCGCGCCGCGTTCGCTCTCATCTTTCGCGGTGCTCGTTCGCTCGGTTAAAAGTGACGCCGATGCTCGCCGCGGGGACGGGCGCCTAAGAGCTCCACTCCAAAAAAAAGAAAGCAGCTACTGAAGGAACGTTTGATTCCCAAGTTCGAGTCTATCAAGCGAACGGTGATGCTAACGTGCAGTAGTAGTCAATATGAGTCGTAACACGAAACACCGTGGCCCAGCAGGCTCAGGGACTCCACGGCAGCGCAGACAACGAAAAATTGGTTCAACTAAACGCTGTTACATCTATGCTGCTAGCGCCCCTGTTTCCAGAAATAGTGACTGGTGTATGAACTTTTACATATTTCTTAGTGAAAGAAAAATGGCCTGTGCATCCCTTCCAGTCACAGTTACGAGACTATAAACGTGTCAAAGTTACATAGTTTGATTTCAAGTCTCTGGAGACTGCATTAAGAGCAAATTAGGTCCTAGGATGATTACATTTCAATTTTCTGGATAATCAAGATAATAGAGAGAAAAAAAACTTTATTGTGCATTCGGTCATTGTGCGTGCTTTCATGATAATTGTATCGCAGGCACAAAAAAACGCATGTACAGTTTCAGACGGAAAAAATTATGAAACAGGAAAGATTACTCTTTCGTCCCATTGCTGTAAGGAACATGGCATGTGGAGCCATGTTCTAGCCGTAAAACATGCTAGCGCCTTCAGCAAAGTGATCGTCTGTAGCTATACACCGCACTTCGAAGTGGAATGCAGCCGTCTTAGGAATGCAGAGTTACACCAAGCTCAACGACCGTGGTTTTTTAAAGCTAATAGTTTTCTTTCGCTCTTTCACCCGTTTTCGCGGTCGGTGGCTGAAGGGCGGTGGTTGGCGATCGGTGGTCGGACCTACAGCGCATAGGCGCCGACGCAAAGGGTTGCGTTCGTCGCGGAACGCCAACTTTTTGAGTTTGAGCTTGCCCAGTATTGCGCTAAACGCAGGTAGACCGAGTGGAAAAGCGGTTTAGCGGGGGCGCAAACGCGAGTGGACTGCACGGTGCGGCCACCTGGTGGCGCAAAGCGACAAACACTGAGCTATCACTGCACTTACCACTTTTTTTAAAGCGAACAGCCACGAACTTGCGATTTCGCCGTGGCGGTGCTCCGAGGAGGTACATGACGTCACAATGCGCGCCTCGTCGCGGATATTTCTCCCTCTCTCTCGCTCCCTAGTCACTAGATCATATTCAATAGATCATAGATAATAGATCATAGAACAATAGATCATATTCACACTATCAATCAGGTGATAGAGAAATATGCGGAATATAACCAACCATTATATATAGCTTTCATTGATTATGAGAAAGCGTTTGATTCAGTCGAAACCTCAGCAGTCATGGAGGCATCGCGGAATCAGGGTGTAGACGAGCCGTATGTAAAAATACTGAAAAATATCTATAGCGGCTCCACAGCCACTGTAGTCCTCCATAAAGAAAGCAACAAAATCCCGATAAATAAAGGCGTCAGGCAGGGAGATACGATCCCTCCAATGCTATTCACAGCGTGTTTACAGGAGGTATTCAGAGACCTGGATTGGGAAGAATTGGGGATAAGAGTAAATGAAGAATACCTTAGTAACTTGCGCTTCGCTGATGATATTGCCTTGCTTAGTAACTCAGGGGACCAACTGCAATGCAGGCTCACTGACATGGAGAGGCAGAGCAGAAGGGTAGGACTAAAAATTAATCTGCAGAAAACTAAAGACAATGTTTAACAGTCTCGGAAGGGAGCAGCAGTTTACGATAGGTAGCGAGGCACTGGAAGTGGTAAGGGAATACATCTACTTAGGACAGGTAGCGACTGCTGATCCGGATCATGAGAGTGAAATAATCAGAAGAATAAGAATGGGCTGGGGTGCGTTTGGCAGGCATTCGCAGATCATGAACAGCAGGTTGCCATTATCCCTCAAGAGAAAAGTGTATAACAGCTGTGTCTTACCAGTACTCACGTACGGGGCAAAAACCTGGAGGCTTACAAAAAGGGTTCTACTTAAATTGGGTTCTACGCATAATGTCTTGGCGAAGCCTCCGTGTTTCGCACAGGCCGCTATTGCGGCGCGATCAGCCATGCATTGGTCAAATGACGGATGTCGCCTCCGAAATTCCGTTACACACACTTGCGTCATTTTTTTTTTTTGCTCTTCTTTATTCTTATTAGACATCTGACGTATAAAAGTCTTCACACAAGAATACGTGAGCTAGTACAAACCCTAAATATAAATTGCCACCATGAGTAAAAACAAAAAAGAAAGGAGTACGTATCACATGCCTTCGTCTCTCTTTAACGGTTTCAAAATTGGTTGGTTTTTGCGGAGGTATACGAGGAGAAAATATACAGAAGCAGAAAACACGCGAAAGCCGTTTTGAAAGCGAGCGCTGGTGTCTCATTCTTCTCTCCTATACAATGCTGTTCTTGCGCAGTTTTAAATATAGAATATTTCGCGGAGACCATTATCGGACGATAGAACTACCACTGCTTGCTGAAATCAAAGATCCGGACGTATTAGTGACACCGCGAACGAAACAAGTCATTCGCAATAGCAACGACCTTTTTCTATTAACCCTAATTGAAAATCGTCTAATACATGAGAAAAGGAACGAATAACCGCTCGAAGCTTTTCTTTTTCTGTTTTATGAAAGTTCACCATGAAAATCAACCAACAAGGCATAAAAGATCGTTTCGGGAAAGAATGCTATGAACGTCCGTAATTTATTTCTCAGATGTTTTCTAAGCATCACAGATCTCTATTAAGAGAGAAAAAAAAACGCAGCTACTAGAATGAAATATCGCAAAGAAAAAAAATCACACTTGCACGGCAGATACCACACACCCGCCTACTCCCCTTTTCCGAACTCTGCATAATCAAGACCTCTTTAAGGAACGAAGACGAAAGCCAAGGAAGGTGCGCTGTCGGTTATGATTTTGCGTCGGTTTCTTCACTTGACTCTTCCACGCAGAAGAAGAAGAAAACCACGGCAATAGAAAAAGTTAGAAACATTATCGCGCTATATAAGCAAAGCAATTAAGCGGTGGCTGTCGTGTGGTCATTTTGAGATTCTGATCGTAAGAGAATCGAATTCTCTTGTAGTGCGTGCTTTCATTCTAGCCGCTGAATCTTACATTTACTCTTCCGCGCACTTTGCTCTTTCTCAAGGATGTTCGCTGCATATTCTGGCTACTGCGTGAAATGTGTCTCGATTTAGTTTCATGCAGTGTACTGTCACGTTAACGTTTTAGTGACTTATGATTCCGCTGTGCAGGGAGATAGCGTTGACAATGATTACATTGATGTTGGCCTTCGCGTATATTTATACATCAAACTTGAAGAAAAATACACCTTAAAGGAACCTTAACAGAAAGAAAAGAAATAAAGTGCGACTACAAAAGGCAGATGAGACTTCAACTGAGGAAGGAAGGCAAATGATACAAAGTGCAGCCAAGAAGGATCGACTCGTCAGATTTTAATTGAATTCTTGGGGTTTTCTTACCAAACCTTCAATCTGATTATGAGGCAGGAACGTAGTGGGCGACTCCGGATTATTATTGGGCACCTGCGTTTCTCTAACGAGCACCTATTTTTTGTTTCTTTTATATATCTCAGTACACTAGCGTTTTTTTTTCCGTTTCGCCTCCATCAAGATGCAGCGGCCACGGCAGGGGACTGAGCCTGCTACCTCGTGCACAGCAGCGGACCGCCATAACCACTGGGCTACCACGTCGAGTTCTACAGGACGTTGAAGAGAGCAAGAGAGAGAGAGAGAGAGAGAGAGAGAGAGAGAAAGAAAGAGGAATTCACGAAAAGCAAGTCTCCGGCTTGCTACTCTGCACATAGGTTCGTTAAAGGGGGGTTAGAAATAAGCGAGGAGGACAGAGAAGAAGAACAACAAGAGCAACAACTGAAATAGGAAGCACTATAGGCGTTCCCTGATTCCGGTGGGTCCGCCCACCAAAAAGAGCTCTACAATGATTTAACAGTCTTTCTGTAGAATATAGAGTCACTTCTGTGTTGGAGAAATGTCTCTTGTGACAGAGGTCGTTCGTCCAACTTGCCGGGCACGCGCTTTGCTCAGCACCGGTTGGTGAAACATACTGGAGCGGCCTCTTCGACACGGCGACAGGGGGGTTCTCGTGTTGAACATGAGAACGCCGTTAGCAAATTAGCCTAACATAACCTAACCTTGACGGGGCTCGTGTTCCAACACGAACGCGAATCGAAGTAGCCTGTGCGAAGAAATTTCTGGACCATTTCAAATTATACCGATTGCTCGAAATCGGTGTAAGAGCCTTCCAGCGATGCATCTTTCACAGCCTATTAATATAGTCATATCTATTATATATATAATATATATAATATATATAATATATATAATATTATTCTTCATTATGACCATACACCAAGTTTTGTTATCAAAGGCTGTTCTACTATTTTTGCTCCAGTCCTTACGCACATCTTTAATCTTGCATTGCGTACGAGCGCTTTTCCTCCTTGTTGGAAGAATGCCGTAGTTGTGCCAGTTCGTAAATGTGGCAGCATGAGCGACATCAAAAATTATCACACCGTGTCCCTCATGTCTCCGTTTGCAAAAGTGTTTGAAATAGCTATGTTTACACATCTGTCATTTTTTAAAGCATCAGATTAGTATACACCAACATGGCTTTGTTCATGGTAGGTCTGTGGAAACAAACATTTTTTTTCTTGATGCTGTAGGACCCGCTGTTGCTAACCGAAGACAGTTAGACACCGTATACCTTGACTTGTCAAAAGCATTTGATGTTGTCTCTCATGATGTTCTTATTCATAAGCTCCTCAGTTACAGCGTTAGTACCAGCCTATGCACGCTGATTGAAGTCTACCTGTCAACTCGGTTAAGTTATGTTCGCGTTGGTGCTGAGTACTATTTGCCTTATGAATCAACTTCCGATATTCCGCAAGGGTCTATCTTAGGCCCATTATTTTTCAGTATCTTTATCAATAACCTTGAAGAATGTTTGCTTTATTTCCGTCTCCTTTTATACGCTGACGATATTAAACTTTACCCTGAAATAGAAAGCAAAATTGTGAATTATTACAGGAAGATGTGAATGCTGTTGCGGTGTGGTGTGCTTCCAACCTTTTGCACATTAATCCAAGACAGTTGTTTCCTTTAAACGCAAAATGTTCCATTTACTACACGAATACTCACTTGATAAGATTTCGTTGAAAAGAGCCAGTTGTACGCACGACAGAAATATTGGTTGACTCCTGGCTAACTTTTGAAGAACATGTTTCAAGCATCGTTAATGCATCCCGCAGGAAGTTAGGCCTCATATCAAGGATGACTAAAAAGTTTACAAATTTCAACTGCGTTATTCTCTTGTATTCTTCTTTTGTCCTCTCGAAGTTAGAGTTTAGTTTTGTTGAATAGAACTGTACTAATTTTGACAATTTTGCAAAAATTGAATGTGTTCAAAGACTTTTCACTCGTATCCTGTACGATCGATTTCTTGGACGCCTGTATTTTATGCCTATGGCCGTGTACTGCGCATGTTTAATATTAGACCTTTAAAAGTAAGGCAGAAATGCCGTGATCACTTTTTCTTGTATAAACTAATTCACAGCCACTTCTCCTGTCCGCGGCTAATGTCAGCTGTAACGTTCTGCGTGCCTCGCCCAATACTTGCATAATTCTAGCGTTTTCCACGGCCATTCCTCTTGCACCACTGACGCTATAACACGTCTCGTAACACAACAAAATACCTCGCGTCATGATCTCGATATATTCAGCTCTACTGTTTGCTCATTATCCGACTTCTGTCTTTGATTAGTACAATTTTGTGTTGCGTTTTGTACCACTGTTGTTCGTGATATTCTGTTTTGTTTTTCGATTTTATGTGCTTTGTGCAACACAAGTGCACCAATATTGAGGCGTAAAGCTGTTCTTGGCCACTTTCAGAAAATAAATAAATGAAAATAAATAAAAAATGAAATAATCATTATAGATATATATATATATATATATATATATATATATACATATATATAGGCTTCGGCACTCAATGCGCCGCTGAGCATTGCCAGTGTCTGTTAAATTTTAAAGGAACATTTCTCCAGCGCGCTGCGTAACACTCTTTCGCATCGAAAGCCGCACACGTGCAGTCGCGAGCAAAAATTTTGAGACCATGGCATCAACAAAAAAATTTAAATACCCTCAGGCGCTGCTCCGCGGCCTGGAATTGGTCTGATACATCGGATTGGTCAAACAAGCACACGTAGGCGTGCGCTCTTGATTTTAGCCGGAATGGCCAGGCTGTGGAGAAAAAGAAAAACAAAAAACATCGCGGCACCTTTGGTCCCCGAACTTTTGCTCGCGACTGTACATTTCAATGGTCATCCATATCACGTTTCATGCCCTAGCTCCCGTATTGCCTTATATTCCCGTTTCTCTGGACAGCAGCTGAGTGGAACGACCTACTTCTGCCACTGGAATCTACTGCTGCGGCTAGAAAGACCATGATATCACACTCATGGCCTTTCCGACTAATTACCCACAGGAACGATAACTTAAGTTGCATCACCGTAAAGAACAATGAATTATTTCTGGAAAATGTTACGTCACTTCTGAAACTGAAACAAAAGAAACTGCTTTAGGACTTCTGGAAAGCATCCTTCTTTATCGTATTACAGCCTGTGGTGTAACCTTGTACATATATTGCAGTGCAAACTGCAGTTCCTTGAACTACAAGTGAAGCGCAAGCGACTGCTCTACAGGGTGTTCTTGCGAAAGGTTTAACTAGCTTTAAAAATATCACGTATGACAGATAGCCCTATTATTGTTCATGAAATGTATTGTTCGAACAAGCGGACATCATATGCACGAGAAACTGAAATGAATCATTCACTAATTAATATAATCACTAATGAGGTTTTATACTAATTACCTTATAGCACATTGCAATTTACAATTTGTAGCCAGGGAGATGGCACGGTGGATTCAAGTGTAACCAATTTCCAGGACGACACCAGCTTCGAGATATTAATTCCCAACCTTTGCGAAACATTGGTGGTCCAGTCAAGTTTTCTTAAAAAGGTAAGTGAACGACAGTGCTCTTTTACTACAAGTTTGATGGCGCATATTTCGAAAATGATGTCATCCACAGAATTATCTTCAAGTGCATATTTCTTGAAGGCTCGCGGGCAACAATTTGTAGGTTGCTTCGTATGTCCTAAGCTAATTAGTTAAAAACTTAATCGGTAAATTTCTGT